>NW_006239209.1:773366-773518 GCF_000226075.1 Solanum tuberosum | reverse complement strand
CGACACACTAACTTGGATCAATTGCCACGTTCCGGCATAAATATGGGATCGGCTGCCACATTCTGGCATAATCATTGGATCGGATACCACGTACCGGTATGCTAACAGTTTTGGTTTAGGTTCCATGAGAGGACCATTGACTTGACATAACT
>NW_006239209.1:764049-773345 GCF_000226075.1 Solanum tuberosum | reverse complement strand
TTCGTAAATGATATTGATATTGTATATGTTCGGTGTATGCATGTTATTTTTATGTTGTAATGGCTTATGTATGTTACACTTATTGGGATAGCCGCGTGATTATACCAGTACACTGTGGTTGTGTACTGATACTGCACATGCTCTTTCTTTGTTGAGTATAGGGCATCTTCCGGCAACTATTGACAGACCTCGCTTAGAAGATCAGTGATCATTTCGAATTCAAGGGTGAGCCAGTTCTTCCGGGCTGCCATGAGTTCTCTTTCAGTTTATGTCCACCTTTCGGACTTAGACTAGTTCTTTAGATTTCTTATGTTTAGTATGGGGTTGTACCCCTTCTTGTTTAGACTTATAGTTGAACCTTAGATGTTTTAGTACATTGACTTTCAGGTTCTAGGTGTTATTTCGCAATGTTAGTTTAGTTGTTAGACTTTTGTTGGAGTTTATGGGAACTCCCTATCTTTTCCTTAGCATTTAAACCTGCTTTCGTATCTTTAAATGCCTTAGTTGTTTGGTTCTTTGGTTAGTATTAATGGTTCTCCCACCGGAGGGTTAATTAGTGTGGGTGCCAATCACGATGGTCTGGATCATGACAGTTAAAGAGATACAAAGGACTATTTTTGTTTTTTTTTTCATTGTAGTTCAAGCTATTGGAAATGTTGGAAGGGAGGTGTGATTGCCAAGGAAATGGTGCGAGGGACAGCGGAACACAGATATTCATGCTTACCCGCTTTTTCATATATGATCGACACTCTTAATGTTGGTTCTAGCTATTGTATCATGGTAAGCGGGGATACTCATATATTCATGTATTACTTTTTAGCTTTTGGTGCTTGCATTAAGGAATTTTCACACATGAGAAAAATATTTGTGGTTGACGACACTCATTTACATGGTAAATACGAGGGAGTGCTGCTAAGCGCTATTGCACAAGATATGGAGAATCATGTTTATCCAATTTTCTTTTGTGTCGTGGACAAAGAGAGAGATGCATCTTGGACATTCTTCTTTGAGAAGTTGAAGGATATTATTGTCGATAAATCAGTTTTGTGTTTTATTTCTAGTAGACACAAGAGCATTGCCAATGTTATTGCAAAGGTTTAGAGTTTTTGGCTAAAAATATCCTTAAACTATACCCCCAACTTAAACTACATCCTTAAATTATCCTTCTTAACAAAAAAACATCCTCCAAGTATTTAAAACTTAACAACTTTCATCCCCAAATTAAAATTTGTCAAAAAAATAGCGAATTCCACCCAAAAACATATGCAATTCATACTATTCTCATCCAAAAAAATTCTATAATATTATTACCGGTTGGAAAAAGCATCCACAAAAAATAAAAAAATGAGACTCGTGTTTACTGTCAAAAAACAATGTTAGGATGGTGTATCTACGAGGAGACATGATCTGCTCTTCTCCTTTACCAACTGAATGGAGTTGGAGCTTAATTTCACACCATCTTCACCTTACAAAGTTAAAATATCGTTAGATCAATAATTTTTTGAGGCTAATTAATAATTGAGGTAATCAAGATTCAACTAATTTTGATCTCTATTACTCAAGTTTCGTTTTTCATTATTAGAAGTAAAAGTCTCCGATCAACACCACTTTTTCCAGATTCAATGAAAAGTAAACATTTTCATTTATAATTTTTTGATATCAAATCAAAATGAAAAAGTAAATAAAAATAAAAATTGCTAATTAAAAGGAAGACAATGTAAAATGTTGTTGCTAAAGAAATTATAATATTATATTAGATGTATGTAGAATGAACATAATTGGCTTATTGGGGTGATTTAGAGAGTTTTGTTGAGAGTAGTGTGAATTGTACATGTTTTTGTGAAGAATTTGTTAATTTTTGATAAATTTTAACAAAAAGGATGAAAATTATCAAATTTTAAATAATTGAGGGATGTTTTTTGTTTAGAAAAATAATTTAAGGATTTAGTTTAAGTGAGGGTATAGTTTAAGGATATTTTTGGTCAAAAACTCAAAAAGTTTACAATCATTCTCATCACGGATATTACATGAGGGACCTCAGTGAAAATATTCGGGTAAATCACTAGTGTGGGAATTTCCTCTATCTATACTACAACTCGACAAAGACATATTCTTTTGAGGAGTTCAACTATCATTTTGCGGAATCCAAAGACAAATGCCACGAGTCAGCCGTCGTGCTTGAGCATGAAGTTGGTCGTGAAAAGTAGAGTAGAGCACATTTCCCAAGAAACAAGTATGATGTGATGACCGCAAATATTATCGAGTCACTCAATGCTATGTTGATAGAAGCGAGAGAGTACCCCGTTACATCCATATTTAATTCGATTGCTAAGTGATTTGGAGAATTGTTCAGGGAGAGGCATGCATATTTCCTTAAATCAAATGGTAATAAAATGGTGCCTACTGTCGAAAGGATCACAAGAAAAAAATGATTAAAAGAGACTCCTTGTATGTGGAGAACATACGGGTACGACAATCAATTCACCGTGTTCGGCGCAGGTTCTACTTCCACCGTGAACCTACTAAAAAAGTGATGATCCTGTAGGGAATATGGCTTGATCAAGATAAAGTCCAGGATGTAGGCTTGGGGTGTGACAATCAATTATATAAAATTTGAGCTCTCAATTCTTGATTTGGAATTTGTAACAATACTTGTGACTTAAATAATCTCAAAATCAAAAAGAAAACTTAATGTCTCCAACCTCATTGACACTACTAAATTTGCAACAAATTTGAGTAATGAATAAAACAATATCAATACAATAATAGAATTTTTGTTGTCTATTCTTGGTACATCACTCTCAAACACAACTACTGAACATTGATTTTTAAATAAATAATTGCATTCAATTGGAATTATAGAATATTAATGCCTAATTAAACATATGAAAACTTAAATCCAGATCCTTGAAACTTTTCTTCAATAATATGATTGAGTTTATCTCTCATCTCTGTAATAAAATAATTTTTTCAATCTCCAATTTCTCCTTTATGAAAGAACATCTTATTTTCCTCTCCAGTGGACAACTTTCCATTTGTATTCACCTTCAAGTTGCTCAAATTCTCAAAGCTACACATTCTTAATATTTCGTCCATCACTCCACAATTTTCTTCCTCTATGGAAAGTGGACATTCCAAGAATTCAGCCAAGCGTTTAAGTTGATTTTTTGGTTTCTCTTTAATTTCTTCATGCATACAGAAAAGTATTTTGTTAGGATTCTCTACACTTTGTTTCCAATAATCCAACACGTGATTTCAAATGGGCCATAAAGGCTCAACCCCTTACAAAACAGATCAAAATTTCTTTAATGAAATTGGTATCTTGGTAATGAAGTCTTAAATTGTTTGCAAAATGCCACATCGAAATAAAAGTGTCCCTAGGATTCCTACACAAGTAAATACGTTTTGTTCTTGAATCCAGGATTGATTTTGGCAATGAAGCAAAGGGCACATGAAGTGAAAGTTGATAAATCAGGGACTTGACCATTAACATAGAGTATACGCTCCAAGGATGGAACAAGAACATGAGGGTTCTTGACAAGTAAAGGGTGATTAGGTTCAAAAATAGAATGTTTCACTCGATTCATCCGAGTGAATAAAAGAGATTTTAACCAAGTAGTTCCTGATTTTGGAGTTGTAGCATGAATGATATCACTATCTTCCGCTTGAAATTGTTGTTGACATGATATCACACCTTGAATCAATCTTGGTGTTGTCCAACAACCTTGATAATTGTAAATATATGATCCAACCCATCCTTTTTCTTTTGGTAGGTTAGAAAGTAATTTCTTACGCTTTTCACTTAGGCTATCCTCTTGTAAATATTTGGGAGGAGAAGTTGTCATGATTTTGAGAATTGAGTATTTTCTTCCAATTTGGGTCTTTTATAACAGATACGCACAAATAAACTTACTATCCATGTGAACGTTTAATCATAAACTTCATGGGAGCTCACCACTTCACATTTTTCATGTCTTTCTATTAGTGTTAATTACTTTAACTTATTTGATTTATCAAGAAAGTGCTATTAATGTGAGTGTGCCAGAATAGTTGGCAATTCATGCAGCGTTTTGTCCTTTTTGTTAAATAATGATTTTAACTTCAAAATTAGTTTTTGGTGTTATTATAACTCTTCTTTAATTTATAACCATAAAATTCTAATTAAAACATCAAAAAAATATTCTATTTTAACTATATACTTCCTCAATTTATTTTTATTTATTCCAGATAAACTTTGCACTCTTTTAAAAAAAACACAAATGATGTGATTATTTTACTATAATATTCATATTAATTTATATATAGTCTTAATGGACTTGGAAATAATTTGAGAAAATGAATAGTTAATATTAAGAATAAAAAAAATTATCTTTCTCTTTATATGCTTAAGTAAACAAATAAAAGTAACACACTATTTTTAATATGATGAACAAGTAAAAGTGAACGAAGGTAGTGAATAATACTCAACTTATCGTGTTATTTAAACTTGCACATATTTAAAGATTCATAATTTTTACCATGCTCTATGAAAAACATGCATGAGTATATATAGATCGGTGTGCCTTTTTTTCTAATAATTTAATTAGGAGAGTTCCCTTTTTCAATATTTTTTTTACTTTATTTAAAAATGAAATAAAGAATCGAGAAATGAATGTGACGAATATTAGAGGTAGACTTAAAATTTGAGCGCAACAGAATGTCACTATCTTTAGTATGATAGCCAATTACTAGTAACAAAATTGGGCGTACAACTTGTAAGAACTAAATAATAATGATAGTAAAGTACAAACTTCTATATGATCGAATATAAATAATTTTGTATACTATAGTAAAATAAAAGTACATCTATTCGTAGTCGAACTTGGCACATTTTTATATTTTACAAACAATCAATAGTAGGGGGAATCACACTAGAAGTACAGTCCATTTAAATTTATACATAATTTGCTAACAATTTGAGTAATGAACATTTAAAATAATATATATTAGTGCTATAATAGAGCTTTTGTTGTTTGTTCTTGTTACATTTGTCACGACCCAGACCGTTGTGATTGACACCCACAACTAACTCTCCGGTTGGAGAACCATTACTACAACCCAACTAACAACTTAACAAAAAATTAAGGCATTTAAAGATACAGAAGTAGGTTTAAATGACAATAAAAATGGAGTCCCCATAAACTCCAAAGGTTTAAGCAATTAACTAACCAAACTAATGCGGAAATTCAACCCCTAGAACCTAAAAGTCATTGTACCAAAACTCTACGAACGACAAGTCTAAGAACAAGGGGTACAACCCTGAAACTAAACAAATACCTTTAACAAATAGTTTGAATCCGAAGAGAGTGGACTTAAACAAGAAAGATCCATAGCAGCCTGAAAGAACTGGTTCACCCTTGAATCCGGTCACGCTCAATAGTCACCTAGCTGAGGTCTATCAATAGCCGCCTGAAGATGCCCTGTACTCAACAAAGAACAAGCAAGTGCAGTATCAGTACACAACCACAATGTACTGGTAGGATCACGCGACTATCCCAATAAGTGAAACACATGCAAGTAACCACAACATCATAAACAGACATATACCAAACATATACAATATTAGTCATCTTTTCAGGATCAATGTAGCATTCCACGTTATCAACAATACACATTGGTTATCATTTTAGAGCAGCATACAGTCTTCCAATATTAATCATCATTAGACATGAACATAATCATCACAAGTATTTACACAACACAATTCAATGGTCCTCTCACGGAACACAATTTAATAGTCCTTGCATGGAACCCAACCCAAACTATTAGTGTACCGGTTCGTGGTCCCTGAGATCCAATGTTTATGCAGGAACGTGGCAATTGATCCCATATTTATGCCGAAATGTGGAAACCGATCCAAGTTAGTGTGTTGGAACGTAACACCCGATCCATTCAACAAACCACAATCACAATCACAATGTATATTCTCATAATCATACAACAAGAGGTGATTCATGGTATACAATTATTCAATTATCCTCATTTACGATTAGGGTGATCAATAATGAAACTTTCACATACATGCATTATAATCAGCAATTACAAACATATATCATACTAACATGAAATCACAACCATCACCTACCTCTAATCCAAGCTTGAATCCCTTAAGGCACTTGAATATTCCCTTTCCGAATTCTTTCTGCTTATTCTAGGTCTACAAACAATTATATATGTAAGGATCAACAATCAAAGGTCTAATTATCCGAATTATAACAAACCCAATAACCCTAAACCAAATCGAAGATCCAAATACCCAGATTAGAGTTGTTTCCACCATAATTTCCAGATCAAAACCCTCCCCCATCGATAATCACCCATGAATTTACATTCTACAGATCAAAAAATAGATTCGGAAAGTTAAAACATTACCTTTAGCCTCAAGAATGGTGGAAAACTGTCAAGAAAGCACTTAGGGTCGTCTCCTAGCTCTCAAAGTCGAAACTTGCAGACTAAAACGATTTTGGGGTTTATTTTCAACTTAAATCGCGACTGTCCCGCTATTGCGGCCCCGCCCTTGCGAGAATAATCCCACCACATCGGCTTGCACGAAAACAGAATATCGAATTAAGAGCTCCAAACCCCCATTTCACAACACACCTTCATCCCACAACACTCAAAAAATACCCATTCACGTTAAGATCAATTTCGGGAGTTCTACTCGCCCGAATTCAATTCTGTAAATTCGTATGGGTTCCTTAACGTCTTAGCTATCCACTCACGCAATCAATTTCATTATTACACTTCTTATTCATAAACAGATTTCCCTAGACTCGCCTGACTCCGATTGCGTTCAAATCTGGACTAGGCTAGAAATTTTCAAGTTACTACTCAAAAGTTTTTCTGGTCCAATTCTTTCCTCATTGGCTTTTCCCTAACGACGGAATCAGGTCGTTACAATAGATACCAATTTACCCATCACTCGTCCCCGAGTGATAAACTAGGAAAGACTGGCTAAAGTAAGAGTAGAGTAGTATCTGAATTGTTGAATCACTGGGGATACTTGTCCCGCATACTTTTTTTTGTTGACGCTGGGCTGCTAGAAGCTTAGCTTGTATACTTCTCACCTTGTCCTGAGCATCCTTCACCAAATCAACTCCCAAAGGTTTTACATCTTCAGCCCCAAACCACCCTATGGGTGATCTACACATCCTCCCATACAATGCCTCAATGAAGTCATCACAATACTCGAGTGATAATTATTGTTGTATGTAAACTTAACTACAACAAAAGCTATTCTCAATAACCACCAAAGTTGATCGTACTCACGTCTGCCACATGTTATCAAGGACCTTGACACAATCATCAGGACTAATCCTTTCTCACATAAGCATGATAAAATTCTAAATCAATACTCGCTACAATTAGAGGTGGACCTGAACCAACCCACACACTCATAATACTCAACCAATCATAGTTCTTATCAACATCTCCTTCTCACAACATAAATTTCTATGAGCTTACGTTACAAATTTTGATCTTTAGACATCGTATACTCATCGAGGGATATGTCCAAGCATACCACCCTCTAACCATACTATTGAATGCTAGATTTAGCAATTATGATTGTAGATTATCCTTAAGAATAGTATAATTGGACCCAATGATCCCCGCATTAATCCATACACAATCAATACATGACCTCGACGACTAGATGAATATTAAAATTGTCGAACAATCATGATCACACGGAGTAGCTCTTCTATGAATTCTCATAAGCAAGTGGTACATGTCGATCCACTAAAATACTTTAACAACTCCAAGACAACACCAATTATGTCATTCGAAATAACCAAATCTTCCCAATCTTCCCACTCAACCAAGAGAACATCGCAAGATTTGGTACCCCTGATCCACCACTAGGGATCCACCCACAAAAGTGAAAACACACTAGAGCATAACTAGTGAATCATACTCACAATACTAACAACCTTCATAAACACTCCGACCATTTACCTTATTATAAACCAACACTTTTTAAAAATGAAACCTTTTTTAGGTACTTAACAATCAATAGTAGTAAACTTACGACTCAACTCAGGTGTAAGTTCTTTCAAATGCTCAATACAGGATATAATTGATCATTTATCACCTTGCCAATTCATACCTTGACAAAATATATCACCACGAATGTAGACTTACAATGAAAAATCTGAATTGTAATTTCCACCGTATAACACAATCCCTTTCTCTATCAACATTAGCTTGTACCTTGAATATTTTTATGAATTCATGGATCTCCATTTATCATTGATCGCATCTCCATCGATCTTACAATTTATTTCGCTAAAACTTCAATCATACTCATTACTAAGCTCAAAAACAATAACCAAGCACTTATCATCACACTCGAGCTAATGTCTGTACACTTCCTTCTCAAGTCTTTTTCAATAGTTGCCAACCAATCTTATTATATAGTTGCATTCCATCACAAACTTTTATTACCCTTATGCTCAGTCAGCCCTGACTATCACCACAAGGTCAAACTTTTCATCAACACGACACCTCAAACTCAGGTATACCCATCAAATTCAAAGGACTAACCCAATTTTTATGCGCACTTTCTTATTAAAATACTTCAATTGCCTTCACCCAAGTATACTCAATGGGACTTTCTTTATCTATAAGTTTGTCATCCCGGTATTAATCCACCCCTTTATGGCTTAAGATAAAATCTACAGGCCTCATACTACCACCATTCTTCTTAACAAACAAGACAGGAACACCCAATGGGGAAGCACTAAGAGGGATGAAACCTTATTCAAGAAGCTCCTGGATTTGAGCTCTAAGCTCTCTCAATTCTGACACCACAGGAATAGACTCAATAGAGGGGGATTCGACCTCAACATCCCGAATATGAGCCAATCACGCCAAACAATCCCGCCCCACCAGTTTCCTACCCCGCACGAAAGATATGACCTTAGTTGACTTAGGCTTGTACCCCCTTCCCACTCTAACCTTTCCCTACCCGGGATCTCTAGAGTAACCGACTTAGCATTACCATTAAGCACAACTTAATATGGGGACAACCAAGTCATGCCTAAGATTATATCAGGTCAGTCATATCCAGCATAACCAAATCAACCCAAATCTGAAAATCCATAAGCACAACAGGACAACACGATATACGTGGGTGACTATGACTACTCTTCAACTGGGGTAGAAACATAGATGTGGGCATCAATTATATCACAAATCATATCAAATTCTGAGGCAAATTGCACGGACACATAAGAATAAGTAGAACCCGGATCAAA
>NW_006239209.1:745742-763601 GCF_000226075.1 Solanum tuberosum | reverse complement strand
AACTTAAGTTTGTAATTTTAAAAAATTAAATAAACAAAAAAGAAATGCTAATAAAAGTAAATAATGACAAAAATATTATTTTTTATTTTAATTAGAAATGATTTACCGGGATCGGACCGGTACCGGACCGAACCGGAACGGAACCGGAATGAACCGGGATGAACCGGTACCGGTATACCGGTACCAAATCATGGTACCGTTCCGTTCCGTGTACCGGTTCAATGTATCCCATCCCGTCCCGAATACTACCGGACCGAAACGAACCGGAATGGTACCGGAACGGACCGGAATGGTACCGGTACAACCCGTTCCGGTGCCCAGCCTTAGCCTCGGTCTTGCCCGAAAAGGCATAAAACTTAGCCCTGTCATCTTGACGGGCAACCTCCTCATATACTCAGGTTCTCCACAATTGTAACACACTTAATAACTTAACCAAGTAAACCTCGCTATTATTGGAGCAGTCGTATCCTCACCTCTTCTTGATATACAAACAATCCATGAAATCGTAGTATAACTTCGAACCTCAAATGACATAAGTTAATTTCATCATTCGCTAAACAACCCATACATGTTATGACAACAATACTAAATGCATTTTCCAAAGTAATGGTGTTCATTATCTAACCGTCCCTTACCAAACTTCTTGAATGCTGTCACCTATAAACTTGAATCTGCAAATTTGACTTTAATCCCTTCACAAGCGGCGATAGTAGCTAGTGAGCCTCACGAAATTCTTAATTTCAGTCATAGAACTAAGTCGGACCCAATTCCTGACTACTTTAATCTTTTAGGGATCTACCATTACCCTTTTCCCTGAACTACATGCCCCAAAAAAACAACCGAAGTCTACCAAAATTCACACTTAGAAATTTCGCACACCCCTTTTGTTTTTATAATCACATAATGCCAGTTTTTTTTGCTGTTTTTGACAACATTCGATTTATTACAAGATTTTATAGTCTATCCTTGATTGTTGAACACTGATTGGATTGCAGTGGTTAGTTCGGATTCAATTCGGGTTCTATAAGGAGACCTGGGAAAAACAGAGGAGACATGGCTGAGGTTCTGTCTCGCCCTGTCCCGCTCTGGCAGAAAAAATCCCTCCCCAGCGGCTCAGACGGAAATAGTACCCAGGGAATAAGTTTTTTTTTCTGGGATTTTTCTCTTTTCTAAATCTCCCAACGGGTTTCAACTTTACTGAGCAATTTAGGATAATCCTTTGAACTAGGATAATTATTGTTTACCCCGAGTCAATCCCTTTTCTAAATCTCCCAACGGGTTTCAGCTTTATGAAGCAATTTAGGATAATCCTCAGAACTAGGATAATTATTGTCTACCCCGAGTCAATCCAACGATACACAATCCAACTCATTCTTATTAATTCAACACCATAACCAACACATCCCCAGGATACATCCAGACACTCACGCGGTTATTACTCAAGCGCAAGACACGTCCAGATCTTTCTTAAGAATCACCTCGTACATTATCTAGACCCTTGCATCGAACTTAGTCGTGACCTTTTTTTCACAACAAGTTTCACGATATTCAACAGTTACAACTTACATAGTTTCAATCAATTCAACCAACATATTGTACATATCAAAAATCAAACCCACACTTATTATGCACATGATCATATCATCACGTCCAAGCAAATACAACTTCCACATTCACAGTTAATTCAGGCAACAAGGAACACACAATCACAACTTTCAAGTTACAACTCACAGACAAGCCCAATTTATAATTTAGTTTGTTCCATAGATGACCATTACCGGTCTCCCAGTACAAGAGCAAAATGTAAACTGATGCACCAAAAGATCATTTATCCAAGGCAGTGGATACTTGTTCTGAATGGTGACCCTATTTAACTGTCGGTAGTCTATACACATCCTATCTTGCTAGTGATAGTATTACCACTTTTGTTGCTCTAGTTCGGACCATAGAGTGAATGAGGAAAGATACCAATTTGTATCACCCAGATACCAATTGGATTCAAGTCATAGTACGAAGGAGTAGAAAGAAGTGAGTTTTTCCTAAAATCCTATAGCCTCTCGAGGAGAAGTACGGACGTCTTCGTACCATTCCGCAAGACTCTACTAGACTTATTTTGGTACAATAAGATCAACGAACATAGGGCTCTGATACCAACTTTGTCACGATCCAGACCGTCGTGATTGGCACCAACACTAACTCTCCAGTGGGAGAACAATTACTACAACCCAACTAACAACTTAACTAAAATCTAAGGCATTTAAAGATACAGAAACAGGTTTAAATGACAATAAAAATAGAGTCCCCATAAACTCCAAAGGTTTAAACACTTAACTAACCAAACTAATGCGGAAATTCAACCCCTAGAACCTGAAAGTCATTGTACCAAAACTCTACGAACGACAAGTCTAAGAACAAGGGTACAACCCCAAAACTAAACAAACACCTTTAACAAATAGTCTGAGTCCGAAGAGAGTGGACTTAAACAAGAAAGATCCATGGCAGCCTGAAAGAACTAGCTCACCCTTGAATCCGGTCACGCTCAATAGTTATCTAGTTGAGGTCTATCAATAGTCGCCTGAAGATGCCCTGTACTCAACAAAGAACAAGCAAGTGCATTATCAGTACACAACCACAGTGTACTGGTAGGATCACACGGTTATCCCAATAAGTGAAACGCATGCAAGTAACCACAACATTATAAAACAGGCATATACCAAACATATACAATATTAGTCATCTTTTCAGGATCAATGTAGCATTCCACGTTCTCAACAATACACATTGGTTATCATTTTAGAGCAACATACAATCTTCCAATATCAATCATCATTAGATATGAACGTAATCATCACAAGTATATACACAACACAATTCAATGGTCATCTCCTGGAACCCAACCCAAATTGTTAGTGTACCGGTTGGTGGTACCCAATCCAATGTTTATACCGGAACGTGGCAACCGATCCCATATTTATGCCGGAACGTGGTAATCGATCCCATATTTATGCCAGAACGTGGCAACCGATCCAAGTTAGTGTGTCAGAACGTAACACCCGATCCATTCAACAAACCACAATCACAATCACAATGTATATTCTCACAATCATATAACAAGAGGTGATTCATGGCATACAATTATTTTATTATCCTCATTTACGATTAAGGTGATTAATAATGCAACATTCACATACATACATACATACATACATACATTATAATCAACAATTACAAACATATATCACACTAACATGAAATCACAACCATCACCTACCTTGAATCCAAGCTTGAATCCCCTTAGGCACTTGAATCTTCCCTTTTCGAATTCTTTCCGCTTGTTCTAGGTCTACAAACAATTAATATGTGCAAGGATCAACAATCAAAGGTCTAATTATCTGGATTATAACAAACCCAATAACCCTAGACCAAACCCAAGATCCTAATACCCATATTAGGGCTTTTCCACCATAATTTCCAGATCAAAACCCTCCCCCATCGATAATCACCCACGAATTTACATTCTACGGATCAAGAAATGGATTCGGGGAGTTAAAACCTTACCTTTAGCCTTAAGAATGGTGGAAAACTGTCAAGAAAGCACTTGGGGTCGTCTCCTAGCTCTCAAAGTCGAAACTTGCAGACTAAAATGATTTTGGGGTTTATTTTCGACTTAAATCGCGACCGTCTCGCTATTGCGGCCCCCAGCCCGCCACATCGACTTGCACCGAAACAGAATGTTAAGAGCTCCAAACCCCCATTTCACAACACACCTTTATCCCACGACACTCAGAAAATACCTGTTCACGCTAAGATCTATTCTGAGAGTTCTACTAGCCCGAATTCAATTCCGTAAAGCCGTACGGGTTCCTTAACGTCTTAGCTATCCACTCACGCAATAAATTTCATTATTATACTTCTCATTCATTACCAAATTTCCCTAGACTTACCTGACTCCGATTTCGTCAAAATCTGGACTAGGCTAGGAAATTTCAAGTTACTACTCAAAAGTTTTTTTGGTCCAATTCTTTCCCATTGGCTTTTCCCTAACAACGGAATCAGGTCGTTACAACATTACTCTCAACTACTTTTACATTGGTTTTCAAAATAAATAAACTGCATTCAATTCATATTATAGCATATTTGTATACGTACTCGCGCGTTGCGCTGTTAATTGATAAATGCAATTGTAAATATTGATTTATTGACAATTTCAAAATTTAACTTATTATAAGATGATATTGTAAAGTTTATTTGAGAGAATGTTAACATTTAACACATTTATGTTATAATAGAATATTTATGTAAATAAATAAATAAGTATATAAGCATAGTTCATTGTCTAAATTTGACAATAACAATTTCTTAGCATAACTTAATTTATTTACTTTTTAGAGCATTCAAAATCATAAATACTCTCTATTATTTTTATTTTTTATTTTTTATTTTTTATTTTAATACACATTAAAACTAATATGTCGTATTTAAAATTTAAAACTATCCCACTTCTCTATAAAAAATAATTATTTTTATATAGATTTGATACACATTCAAACAAAAGCTGTCGTATTTAAAATTTAAAACTGCCCCATTTTTCTATAGAATTTAAAATTTAAAAGATAAAACTGTCCTATTTTTTCATAGAATTTAAAATTTAAAAATTAAAAAATGCCCCATTTTTTCTCTATATACTTTGGATTGAATTAAAAATAATATATAAAATTTAAACTCAAAATTATTTAATTTTGTAATATATATTTTATTGAAAATTTTAAATTTAATATGAATATAATTGTTTAAACTTGATCATTCACTAAAAACCGCACTTGAAAAAAATTATGAAGAAATCAATTCAATGCAAAAATAACTAAAATAATTAGTGACAAAATAATAATATTCATTTAGATATTAAGCAAAAAAAAATTACTACTAAAAGATTTTCATATAAAACAAAACGCTTCTCATTTCTCATAATCTCATTCGATACGAAAGACAATTGAATATATGTATAGCTTAGAAAATTAATTATCTTATCAACGTGTATAAAATAAATAATTTAGCATCTAAAATTTAATACAAATTAGCAAAAACTATAATACATATCTCTACCAAGCATTGTACATTTGTGTAATACACTGCTAATAATACTCATACAGATCACCAAAAAATAATTTTTTTTATAGAATATATAATATCTCATTGATATATCCAATTATCATCAACTTAAAGATATTAAGAAGCATGATGCTTTTATAGGTTGAATTATGAAGTGGCAGACAGTTTCACTCTTTAAAAATAGTGATTATCATTTAGTTTTTAAACTTTCAGTTATATTATTATTTAATTTAAAATTTGAAATTAATGTTTCTAAAAAATATTATGAAATTGAGAGTAAAGTGTGAACTGGAGAGGAAATTTAGAGGAAGTGGGTTTTTAAATAGTATATTTTAAAATAGGACTTTCAGTTAATGCATGTTTTATTTGTATTTTGTTTTAAAAATTATAATTTATTATTTAATATAATTACATATATTTAATTTAATTTTCCAAAAAATGTGATTTACGTTTTTAGTGGTATTCTTATTTGTGAGTTTGTTATTTTATGTTAAATTTTGATTTATAAATTAAAATAATTTAATTGGGGAGTTTTAGATAGGATGAAGAAAATTCTTAATCAGCTACCCATATTTTAGGAATCCACTATTTTACTTTACCTATATAATTTTTAATCTTTTGATAAATGATACGTATGCAACAACTATTTTACTAAACTATTTTTAAACTGACAAACAATTATATAATTTATTTATTTATATCTTTCTTATAAACATTTATATAATTTATTTATTTATACCTATATTCTAAACAATTATACAATTAGAAATATTACTATTTATAAATAAAAATTTTAAGTGTCAAATAAAGTGAGTATTGAAATGATATTTAGCTATTTTTAGAATTTAAGCAGATGAAGTACATACATATATTCTCCTCAAATTTGAATTGGGGTTATTATCTATTTATATTTTTACGATGAAATTTAGATCTATATTTATTTTTTTAAAACAAAATCTGTAAGTAAAGTAATTACAAAGTGGATAAACAAATTCTCTCCTATTGTCAATTCAATTGACAGAAGATGATCCAAACTGATAGAAATAATGTTTTATAAATATGATTTAAATCGATTAAAAAAAACTTCACCATATATATCAATTTATTTTTTTTGTGGAAATTATTAAGTAATTATTGTTATATACAAAAACATCATTTTACATCATGTTATAAAGGTATCAGAAGCAAAAAATTGAACTAACTTACGAAAAGGCTAAATATCATTTAGCCCCTCAATTTTGTTTTAAAAATTAAACTCTCCCTCAATTTAAATAATAGAAATTCTCCACTCTTATAAAGATGGATGATTGAAAATGTTAAAAGTAAAATAGATATTGCATAAGATAAGAGGGGAAGAATATTTATTAATTCAGTACTGATGAGTTTAATTTTTAAAGTAAAATTAAGAAATAATTCATCCAAGTTTTGAACGTTAAAATGAAGAATTCAATACATTCTATGTTTTAGGACCGGCAATTTTCCTAATTCATAAGAATTATTATGAATATTTCGAAGAAAATGCTATAAACTAGGACTCTAGGATAATCTTGGTGAATCTCCGAGTACAGTCTTGAAATATATATATATATATATATATATATATATTATTATAAGAAGAGGAAATAACACACAGCTGGCCGTCAACATGACTGCTTCAGCTGTGTGCTTCCCTCATTAAAGCAGCTTGACTTACTGGCCAAAGGTTCCCTTTTCATGTTCAAGGTCCCAGTGTCAAACCTAGGTAACATCCTTTTCTTTTATTTTCATTTTTAATTCTTTTTACCTGTAATTTTATGTAAGTATTAATAATGAGAATTTAATTATTTATGTATTATTTATTTATATTTCAGTTAGTTCATCTTTTATCTTACATAAAATAATATATAAATTTTCATACTTTATACCTAAATTAATTGTGCATGTTTCCAAATAAGTTATATAAATAATACAAAGTGTAACAAATATTACATATAAGAAAGGGGAATAGCACACACGTCTTCGTCAATGTGTATACTTTCCGAAATTACTACAATAGCTCAAGGATTTTTTTTGTCTTTTACATTTATTTTATAGCTTCTAATGTTCAACTTGTTACAACTTTTATGATTTTTTTGAAATTCTCTGACATAATTAACCTTTGGTTACATCATCTATTGTGCTTACTATCATGGTAAACCCAACTTTTCCCCTTCACTTTTAAGCTTCAGCAAAACAATTCTCATATAAAACTTCTATCTACATGACTTTTTCTTTCGGTAAAATTTATTATTTCCTCCGATCCAATTTATATGATACATTTTGAATTTAAATAAATCTATTTTTTATCATAAATTCTCTTATATAATAAGAGGCGAACGAGATCGTGCTGCTTGCCGACCAAAAGCCCTTTTCCCTTTTCATTTAACTTGGCTGTTACATGACCATCTCTATTGCATTGATACAAAAGTTATATGTATGTACAGTACTACCAAATCAATTAAAAACCTCCACGTCTCTTCTTCATGATAAGTAGGTGTAGTTAATGCGTCAATATTACATAACTTTTTACTCCTCCACACTCCACACGTGTCCCCGACTCCACCTCCTCTTCTTATTCTCGCTCTATACTTCTTGTTCACTATTTTTTTAGGCAAACTATTTTGACACTTCTACTCATTATTTTAAACTAATACTCTATTCGTTTTCAATTTATGTGACACTTTTTAAATTTTGAGATTCAAAAAATCCTATCATTAACCGTAAAATTTCTATATATCTTTTAATTATTTTAGATTACCAATTTTTTAGACTTATAGTACTTTTGCGTAGTTTACAAATATATAAATTTCATTTCAAAACAATTGAAGATTTCACTTACAAATTTTCGATCAAACCTAAATTGTTTGACTCTTGAAAAATGAAAAATGTTACATAAATTGAAACAAAAGAAATATTGTTTAATTTTTTTTTTACTTTGATCATACATATGTTAAAACAAAATAGACGAAACAAAAGATTATCCATCGTCACGCCTCTTTGTAATCTAAAATCGAAATATTAGGGAAGAAATTCATCCAAAACTGAGCAAAAGAGAAAGAGGAAGAAGACTATTGGAAGTACCACTAATTCTCAGGAAGAGGAAAAATTCATCCAAAACTAAAATTAGTTGCCCACCTTACTAAATTAAAAAAGCATTAAATAAATTTTTTTAAAGATCTTTTCCTGATTGAATACTATTGGAAGTACCACTAATTCTCAGGCAGAATAATTGATACGATCTTTTTCCTCTTGTTACATATCCATAATTTATCTGACTTAAAATATATTCAATCATGTTATTAGAATGAACTATTCAAATATAAATTTAAATGCTTATTGCTAAGTCAAACTCAAATTCTCGAGTAATATCCCATCTTGCTGACTATCATCAAGCACCCCAAAAGAGTTTCGGATTTATATTATTGGGCCCGTGCGTTAGCACGGGCATGCCTTATCTAGTATATATATATATATATATATAGGGGTGTACATGGTCGGGTTAGTTCGGGTTTTTCAAATATCAAACCAAATCATTTGTGTCGGATTTTTAAATTTATAAACCAAACCAAACCAAGAAAACTCGGGTTTTTCAAACTCGGGTTTTTTCGAATTTTTTCGGGTTTTTTCGGTAAAGTATTCACACAAACATATAATTTACTTGTACTTCAAATATTTATTTAGTCCTACCAAAATACAACTATTTAAGGTGTTTCTTAAAAAAATAACACAAAATATGATATGATTAATGACACTAAAATATCTAACAAAAATAATAATAATGAAATCGCGTAAAATAAATATTGCACATTAACAAGTCATAATGAAAATTATCATAATTTAAAAGTACTAAATCATGCTAAAATAAGTTTAATAAGTATTAGTTACATGACTAAATATTAAAGAAAATTAAAATTAGATTATGTATTTTAATTGCCTAAACATATGTAAAACTAAAGAACAAATATTCAATATTATTGTCATTCTTAGTGTTGAATTGATTTTCTTTTTGCATTAGTATTAATTTGATTTTGATTTAAGCTTTATTATAATTACCAACACATGTGGACTATAATTTTTATTGGCCCATTCATAATTCTAAGTTTCAAACTTGAAATAATATATTAAAAGATAAAAACTATGAAAAAGTATAAGAAATAATTAAAAATTATATCAAAGTAAATATTTTTATGTATAAAATAAAATTTTTGAAACTGACTAAAAAGGAAAGGAGGTCATTCTTTGTGAAACGGAGGGAGTATTCAATATTATTGTCATTCTTAGTGTTGAATTGATTTTCTTTTTGCATTAGTATTAATTTGATTTTGATTTATGCTTTATTATAATTAGCAAAATTGAGTTGAGTAATTCCAAGCTTTGCACAACTTTGATGGAGTTTGGTCTAATTGCTTGCTCTCAAGCTACTCAAGGATCAACTCAAGTATTTCAAGCTATAGAAAAAAAAGTTCATAGTGGATCCCCTTATCTCAATCATGTAGAGAGAGAGAGAGAATAGGCTCACCATTGATCAATATTGTATAATTAGCAATCTGCACATATTCAATAATCAAGGATATTAACTTTTGTCTTTTGGATTATTTTTATTAATTGTAGCTTAAAATCAAGGGTTTATAAGCACTTTTAACTTATCCAAACACTCTAAATTTTCTTTAAAACTATTTCGACTTTAAAACACTTAAAATATACAAATCTAAACATCCTCTAAATGTGCTCCAAATTCAGGAAGATAAGAAACTATTAGTACTGCACATCAAAGAATAAGGACAATTTTAAGTGGAAGTCCAAATATAGTAGATGATTTTGGGTTTTACTCTCGGAAGATGAAGCTAATGCTCAAGTATAATGACTTCTAATCCTGGTTAGACATATAAGAGGGTTAATTTTTTATTGTTTTCTTACATACTGAGCCTAAATGTTAGAAGACTATATATTAGATTTTAGCTAAATCAGAAATTAGTTAATTAGTTGCAGCTATTAGTCAACTAGTTAGTTACACTGTTAGTGCTAAAAGGCATGAAATGTCAGCTGTATTAAGTTAGTTGTTAGATATTTTGTTAGAGAAGTTAGTTACAGTTTTCTGTTTATATGTATGACTTAGCTAATGAATTGAACATAAGTTTTCATTCTCAACAAATCACTCTTCCCTGTAACTCTTTGTTTCTCTCAAATGTTCCATAACAATGGAATTATTTTGGATTTTAGCATGGTATCAGAGCAGGAAGATCTGAGTTGATTCTGTGGACATTGATTCTTCTCCAATACTCTGTTCTTTCGAATTTCAGTTTACTTTGATCAATAACTCTCTGCAACAATGCCGGTTATCGATCACAATCATGTGTTGCACCTCCAAGCTTCTGATACGCCTGGATTTGTGCTTTTTCCAGTTCGGAACTGAAAACTATGACCTATGGAGTAGATCTATGAAGATTGCTCTTCTCGCAAAGGAGAAATTAGGGTTCATCAATGGAAAATGTCTGAAGGAGTCTTATGCAGAGCTAACAGACCAGTGGGAAAAGTGTGATGCTATTGTTCATTCCTGGATCATGAATTCTGTCAGCAAGGATCTACTAAACAACATTGTGTATGGCTCAAGTTCACATGCAGTTTGGGACGATTTGCAGGAGATTTTAAACAAGGTGAATCGAGTCAGAATCTTCCAGTTGCACAGGGAAATAGCAACTTTATCTCAAGGTACAAGTTCTGTATCTGTTTATTTTTCAAAGTTGAAGGAATTATGGGATGAATATGACATGCTTGTACCAAGTCCTAGCTGTGGATGTCCCAAATCTAAGGACTATGTGCAGCATTTGCAAGACCAAAGAGTACTGCAATTTCTCAATGGCCTTAATGAATCGTATTATAAGACTAGAAGGCTGTCTGATTCTTCTAAAATTTGCTGCTCCTACAATTAATCAAGTGTATGCTATGATAATTGAGGACGAAGGTGAGAGATCCATGAGTGTGCATAATGTCACTGATGGGAATGGAAGTAGTGAGCCATTGGCTATGCAAGCTGGCTGTACACGTGATCCTCCACACCACAAGCCACCACTAGTGTGTGATCATTGTCATATGAAGGGTCATACCAAGAGTCAGTGCTGGAAAATCATTGGCTATCCTGGAGATAAAGGGAAGAAGAAACAAGGTGGTTTTAGAGGTCAACCATTTGATAATGCCAACAATGTTGTTGGATCTGGTGCCATGAATACATGAACATGTCTTGGTTTCCAGATGCAGTTTCAGCAAGGAGGACAGATGTCCAAGGGACCTTGTGATGCAGCTGATAACAAAGGACCATATTTCACTGAAGATCAATACAAGCAGCTTGTTAACCTACTTAACAAAGATGCAGAGGAGCAACAGGCTAACATGAAAGGTACAATTACTTTTCTAATGTCAGGAGTTCCTTGAAGAGAGTGGATTGTAGACTCTAGAGCAACACATCATATTTCATCAAGTTTAAGCTTACTAGAACAAGGTAGGCAGGTATATAATTCTAGCAGGAACAAGGTATACTTACCTACAAGAGACAAGGAAAATATGACACATGTTGGTACAACAACTATATTGAAGGAAGGAACAGTTACTAATGTTCTTCATGTTCCAGAATTTAAGTTCAATCTTTTGGCAGTGTCGAAATTAACCAATGAACTATCTTGCTCTGTAAAAAATTTCCCTGATTTTTGTATATTTCAGGACCTTCATAGCGGCAGGGTGAATGGGATTGGTAGAGAGGAAGATGGGTTGTATGTGTTGAAGGTGAATAAAGTCAGCTCAAAGGAAAAGGAAGTAATAAGTGCAGCAGCTACTTATGGAAATGAAGAAGCATACAAGTTGTGGCACATGAGATTGGGTCATCCATCACAAGCTATCATGAAGGCAATATCACCTGTAAAATACCATAATAGTAGTTCTATACATGATAAATGTTCCATTTGTCCTATTGCTAAACAAACTAGATTGAAGTTTCCTACTAGTAGTTCAAGAAGTGTATCTCCTTTTGAACTTGTACACATGGATCTTTGGGGTTCTTATAAAATTCCTGCTCTTGATAAGAAGCATTATTTCCTGACCATTGTTGATGATTATATCATATTCACTTGGGTATATTTGTTACGGTTAAAGTCTGATGTGATTGTGATATTGCAACAATTCTTCAACATGGTCAAAAATCAGTTTGGAGTCATGGTTAAAACATTAAGGTCAGTTAATGGCACTCAATTTTTCAACTCTTAGTGCACCAATCTCCTACAACAGCTTGGTATTGTTCACCAAAGTAGTTGTGTCTATACCCCTCAACAAAATGGTGTTGTGAGAGGAAATACAGACACATTTTAGATACAGCCAGGGCACTCAGGTTTCAGGGTGGATTTCCTTTGAAATATTCGGGTGTTTGTGTGAAGGCTGCAGTCTATTTGATCAATAAAATGTCATCTGATGCATTAAATGACCACATTCCATTTGAGCTTCTGTATAAAAATAAGGTAAGTCTAGAACACATTAGAGTAGGTTGTTTGTGTTATGCCACTGCAATACCAAAACCTGAAAAATTTGGTGAAAGAGCCACAACTTCAGTTTTGATGGGCTTTTATGAAACTCAGAAGGGATATATACTCATGAACATAAAGACCAGTCAGTTCTTTGTGAGTCGAGATGTTTCTTTGTGGGAAGCTGAATTTCCTTTTCTAAAAGGCAATCTTGAAAGTACAGTAAGGACTACTAATGATGTTGAAACATGGAATCTCATGGATACCACTCAGGTTGCACCTGCTCCGTTAGAACAATCATATGTTCATGTTCTTATTCCTGATGATTCTCCTACTGGCACTGCAGATGCATCCACCTGTGGAGTTCATGATAGCACTCATGTTGTTGCAGATGCAGGTTGTGCTTCTCCTACTGATGATTCAAATATAGAAGGTACTTCTCCAGCTTACACAAGGAAATCCACTAGGAGAGCTCAAGATCCAGTTTGGTTGAAAGATTATGTGACCACAAAAAAAACCAACCTTTACTCGCTTCCAAACTACTTGAGCTATGATGCAACATCTCCTAAATACAAAGCCTATTTGGCTAATTTTTCTACATTGGTAGAACCAAAATGTTTCAATGAGGCAGTTCAAGATACAAGGTGGGTAGAAGCTATGAAGCTATAAGTTCAAGCTTTAGAGGATAACAAATCTTGGAAGGTTATGTCCTTTCCACATGGTAAGAATGCTATATGATCTAAATGGGTGTACAAGATAAAGTACAAAGAAAATGGAGAGGTGGAAAGATTCCAGGCTCGGCTGGTAGAAAAGGGATACAGCCAAAGAGAGGGGTTGGATTATCATGACACTTTTTCCTCTGTGGCATAAATGGTAACAGTAAGGTCTGTCATTGCTTTGGTTGCTTTAAAGAACTGGAAACTTTTCCAAATGGATGTGTACAATGCTTTCTTGCAAGGTGATCTCTATGAGAAAGTCTATATGGACATGCCTGAGGGTTTCAGAAAGCAGGGGGAGTATAAAGTTTGTAAACTGCTGAAGTCACTCTATGGACTTAAGCAAGCCTGAAGACAGTGGAACATTAAACTCACACAAGCACTGTTGGATGCTGGTTTCACACAAAGTAGTCATGACTACTCTTTGTTCACAATGAGGGAATCAGATGACATTGTGATTATTCTTGTTTATGTTGATGACATGCTGACTACTGGTAGTAGTAGTTCTTTGATCAACAAAGCAAAAGGCATTTTGCATCAGAAGTTCAAAGTCAAGGACCTTGGTGAACTCAAATACTTTCTGGGAATAGAAATACTAAGATCACAACAAGAGATTGTATTGAATCAGAGAAAGTATGTGTTGGAATTAATTTCAGAATTGGGGCTAAGTGGAGTAAAACATGTGAGGACACCTATGGAGATAAATGCTAAACTCACTACTGCAGAATATGATTCTGTGGAGTTTCATATGATCCATTACTAGAGGACATAACTGCATACCAAAAGTTAGTGGGAAAGTTATTGTATGTGACCATAACAAGACCTGATATCAGTTTACAGTGCAAACTCTAAGTCAGTTCATGCAGCAACCAAAGAAGTCACATTGGGATGCAGCAATAAGACTTGTTAGATATCTGAAAGCTGGACCAGGTCAAGGGGTTTTGTTGGCATCTGAAGGACCTCAAACATTGTCTTGTTGGTGTGATTCTGACTGGGCTGCATGTCCCAATACTAGGAGGTCGGTTACTGGTTTTGCAATAAAGTTTGGGAATTCTCTTATTTCCTGGAAGTCAAAGAAGCAGCAAACAGTTTCGAAAAGCTCCGCAGAGGCAGAATATAGAAGCATGGCAGCAATGTGGCTGAGACTGTTTGGTTACTTGGTCTTTTCAAGGATCTAGGAGTTAAACTTGGACAACCAGTTAAGGTGTTTAGTGACAGCAAATCATCTATTAAAATAGCTGCCAATCCAATCTTTCATGAAAGAACCAAACACATTGAAATTGATTGTCATTTCATAAGGGATAAAGCTAAGGAAGGACTGCTTGATCCGGTCTATGTTCATACTAAGGACCAACAAGCTGACTTACTTACCAAAGCTCTCACCAAGGCTCAACATGATTATCTAATGACCAAGCTTGAAGTTTTCAATGTTCTTCAACCTCCAGCTTGAGGGGGAGTATTAGATTTTAGCTAAATCAGAAATTAGTTAATTAGTTGCAGCTATTAGTCGACTAGTTAGTTACACTGTTAGTGCTAAAAGGCATGACATGCCAGCTGTATTAAGTTAGTTGTTAGATATTTTGTTAAAGAAGTTAGTTACAGTTTTCTGTATATATGTATGCCTTAGCTAATGAATTGAACACAAGTTTTCATTCTCCACAAATCACTCTCTTCCCTGCAACTCTTTGTTTCTCTCAAGTGTTCCATAACAATGGAATTATTTTGGATTTTAGCACTATATCACCCTATTTTGTATCCTTTCAAGCCTCCAGTTTATTTGTATTTTTTACATTTAAAAAACAAATTTATTATTGTCAGCGACTTAAGTTGAAAAGAAACTACTTAAAAGAAAGGAAAATTAAAGTAGCCAGCTTTCATCTAATTGAACTAAATGCATTTTTCATGAATATTTTTATGATAATCCTAATAATCTTTACAAGGAAAAGGGTGTAAATGCTACAACTTGCGATTATGGGGCAAAGTCACCATGCCACCGTCCCTTTTGCCTATTCTTTGTCAGAGGAGTGACATTTTGTATGGCACATGGATGTCCAGATCAACACAGTAACTACACTATGATGTACATCTCGCACAGTCTCTATTCAAATTATAATTAGAGTAGTCGGTTCGATATTTTAGAGATAGGTTTAATACAATAGCATCTCAACTCCCAATAAAATCTATGAATAGGTGCAATTAACTTATATATATGATTATGTAATAAAGTCATACTTTTTTTTGCATAGAAAAGTTACTCCTTCATTAATATATCACTCTAAATTATTTTGATCAATTATATAAAATTTGAGCCCTCAATTCTTAATTTGGAATTTGTAACAATACTTGTGACTTAAATAATCTCACAATCAAAAAGAAAACTGAATGCCTACACCTCATTGACACTACTAAATTTGCAACAAATTTGAATAATAAACATGTAAAATAGTATTAATACAACAATAAAACTTTTGTTGTCTATTCTTGTTACATTACTCTCAAACACAACTATTTCAATATTGTTTTTCAAAATAAATAATTGCATTCAATTGTCATTATAGCATATTAATGCTTAATCAAACATATGAAAACTTTAATCCAAATCCTTGAAATGTTTCTTCAATGATATGATTGAGTTTATCACTCATCTCGGTAGTAAAACTGTGACATCTTGCAAGTTGATAACTAGGAAGAAGCTTAAGAATTTGAAATTTGTCAGTTTTGGAAAGAATTTATAAATCTGGAAATTTGGCTAAGTATGGGAAAAAGTGAGTTTTTGGTCAACTTTGACCAGCCATAACTCCTAGCTCATGATGAGTTAGGTGTAGTTCCAGTTATTTTTTGGAAATCCCTTGGATTTATCTTTCCAACGCCACCGAGTTTGCTCGATTCTGAGTTCGTATGAGTCAGTTATGCCCTTTGGAAGTTGGGCAGTTGGCATGGAAATCCGTCCGGAAATTTTAAGGGCATTTTGGTCTTTTCCCTAACCAATTCCTTTGGTTATATTGTTGTGTTAGACTGATTTTTAGATCAGTTTGTTCCATTTTAAAGAGTGAGAGTAAGGTTTGAGAGTGAAGAGGAAAAGAAGAGGAGAAAGAGAAGATCAAGCAAGGTTCCGTTAAAGATCGTCGTGGATATCGTCGGGGGTGATCCCTACTAGGTATGTGAGTTCATAGTGTGGGGTGATTCTTTCCCCCACACGCCAAACTCATTTTAAATTCCGAGAAAAGATTTAGTTGTGGTTGTTGAAATCTTGTGGTGATGCTTGTTGAAGTTGTAGTTGTGTTGTGTTGAAGTTCTTGTTGGTTTGGTGTATGTTTCCGGTGGTGTTTTTGAGTTGAATCTATTGTATGTTGAGGGTTTTAATGATTCTAAGTATTTGGGGCTGGAACCTTTGAGGTTTTAGAAGGTTTTAGAGTTTGAAAAAAAAGGAGAAAAAGTCGAGTTTTCGGGGAAAAGGGCTGGGGCGTAGCGCCAGCCAGCGCGCCCCAAAAAGGGCTCTGAACTTTCCCCCTTGGGGCGGCGCGCCTAGAAAAGCGCCAGCAGGCCCCTTCTGAAGTTTTTGGTCTGGCGCTCCGCGCCTTTCAGAATGCCAAGGGCGCCAACCTTTCCCATTCTTTCTCCACTCTTTCATGCATGTTCCTTGGTATTGTACCTATGTTCCATAGTTGTTTTCGATACTCCAAGGTACGTTTAAACGTCAAGGACTTATCCATAAACATATGATCATACACCTTGAATCCATAATCCAATTCAAGGCGAGTTAGTATCAAGTCAAAGTGAAGTTAAGAAGTAAGTCCAAGTGAGTCTTTAAAGCTTTTCAAGAGTCTTTATCGAACGTTTTAACTTCGTTTTAAGGCTCGAGTTTCAAGTTAAGTAAAGAGTTTCAAGTCAAGCAAAGAGTAAAAGAGTTTCAAGTTAAGTCAAGAGTATAAAGTTGAGTTCAATTCTCAAAGTTATTAGGGAACTAAGTATTCCCAAAGAAGTTTTAAAGAAATGTTTTCACATTTAAACAAGATTGGAAACTGAGATTTCCAAGATAGCCTTTGAACTAAGTTTTTGAGTAATTATCTCAAATCAGTAGGAAGAAATATGTTTAAAACATAAGAGCCAGTACATTTTGGGAGTAGTATCGAGCACCGATTGGGGGAGCGTTCAAGGAACCCACAGCCCCCATAGAACCATGTTAGCCACCATGGGTAGAAAAGGATCATACTTTTTAGATGAATCCTTTTCCAGATAGACTAGTGGATCCATTAGGCAGTTCAGGTCTTATACCTTTTGCCGGGTATAGGATGCTCTGGCAGCGTGAGGTCGATCGCTGTATCATCACTGTAGCTCTATGTGATGGTTATCGGTTAGAGAACTCCCACAGCAGTAGAAAGAGCTTGGTTCCTCGATAAGTTCTGCTTAGTATGGATGGGGGTATGGGACTTCATTCATGCATTGCACAAGTAGACTTTGAGAGGAAGCATGGTATTTTCATGATATTATAAATATGATTTTTACGTCAT
>NW_006239209.1:683198-745593 GCF_000226075.1 Solanum tuberosum | reverse complement strand
TGAGCACTCCAGAGTCAGTGGTGAGCCTCCTTGCTTTCCGGAGGACTCGGTTATGTCGTTCTCTTAGTTTTGTTTTATTAGGATGTTGCGGGGTCTGTCCCAACATCCATCTTAGTATTATAGATGTTTCATAGACAGTCAGTCAGTTAGTATTGAGTCTCTCATCTATGTATATATGTAAATATTCTATTTTGAGACTCAAGTTGCCCTTTTGGGCCAGATTTTATCGGTTAAGTTGTTTTATGTCTTTGCATGGCATGGAGTTATTCTGTTGAGTTAGGTTTCTGCTGAGTTAAGAAGCCAGGCCAAGGGTTCTCTTGGGGCAAGCAATGGTCTTCGAGTGCCGACCACGTCCAGGGTGTAGGCTCGGGGCGTGACAAAAATAATTCTTCCAATCTCCAATTTCTCCTTTATGAAAAAATATTTATTTCTCTCTCCAGTTGGTAGCTTTCCATTGATATTCACCTCCAAGTTGCTCAAATTCTCAAAGCTACACATTCTTAATATTTCATCCACCACTCCACAATTTTCTTCCTCTATGGAAAATGGACATTCTAAGAATTCAGCCAAGTGTTTAAGCTGAATTTTTGGTTTCTCTTTAATCTCTTCATACATACAGAAAAGTATTTTGTTAGGCTTTTCTATGCTTTGTTTCCAATAGTCCAACACGTGATTCCAAAACGGACCATGAAGGCTCAATCCCTCACAAAAAAGATCGAACATTTCTTCAATGAAATTGGTATATCTTTGTGATGAAGTCTTAAATAATTTGAAAAATGCCACATCGAAATAAAAGTATCCATATATAGGATTCCTACATAAGTAAATAAGTTTGGTTCTTGAATCCAGAACTGATTTTGGTAATGAAGCAAAGGGCACATGAGTTGCCAAGAGTCTAGGTGAAGTGAAAGTTGATAAATTAGGGACTTGACCATCAACATAGAATGTACGCTCCGGGGATGGAACAAGAACATGAGAGTTCTTTACAAGTAAAGGGTGATTAGGTTCAAAAATAGGATGTTTCACTCTATTCATTATAGCAAATAAAAGAGATTTTAACCAAGTAGTTCCTGATTTTGGATTTGTAACAAGAATGATATCACTATCTTCAGCTTGAAATTGTTGTTGACATGCAATCACACCTTGAAGAAATCTTGGTGGTGTCCAACAACCTTGATAATTGTAGATATATGATCGAATCCATCCTTTTTCTTTTGGTAGAATAGAGAGCAATTTCTTACACTCTTCACTTAGACTATCATCTTGTAAATATTTGGGAGGACTATAATCTGGAGTTGCTTGAGTTGTACACGTTGTTGGGTTGTTGTATCCTGGAGGAGACAATTCAAGAGACATAATGCTGGATCGGTGTAGATTATACCGCAGTGGGCTTGAATCTCCTTAAAGAGAGCGAGATATCCGTGCCTCAGCGTAAAGATTTATTTAGTCATTTTTGTTCATTTTATTTCAACTGTAATTTATTATATTTGTGATATATTACACCAACACTTCTATATGAAAGAATACAATTAATTTGGTATACTATAGTATAACAAAAGTACATCTATTCATAGTTGAACTCGACACATTTTTATATTTCGTGAACAATCAACAATAGGGGGAATCACTCTAAAAGAACAGCACATTTAAATTAATACATAAATTGCAACAATTTGAATAATGAACATTTAAAATAATATATATCATCAGTGCTATAATAGAGCTTTGTTGTTTGGTCTTGTTACATTACTCTCAACTACTTTTACATTGATTTTCAAAATAAATAAAATGCATTCAATTCATATTATAGCATATTAATGTCTAATTAAATATATGAAAATTTTAATTCATATCCTTGAAACTTTTGTTCAATGATATGATTGAGTTTATCATTCATCTCGATAGAACTTGATAGTAAAATAATTCTTCCAATTTCTAACTTCCCCTCGACGAAAGAAATTTTTATTTACCACTCCAGCTGGCAATTTCTCATTTGTATTCACCTCCAAATTCCTCAAATTCCCAAAGCTGTACATTCTCAATATTTTATCCAAAACTCCACAAATTTTTTCCCTCAGTGGAAAATGGACATTCCAAGAATTTCGTTAAGCATTTCAGCTGAATTTTAGGTTGCTCTTTAATTTCTTCATACATCAAGAAAATTAATTTATCAAGTTTTTCTATACTTTCTTTTCAATAATCCAACACGTGATTTCAAAATGGGCCATAAAGACTCACACCCTTAAGAAAGATCAAACATTTCTTCAATGGAATTAGTATCTATTTTATCATCAAGTCTTTAATTATTTGCAAAATGTCACATAAAAATAAAAGTGTCCCTTGAATTCCAATATAAGTAAACAAGTTTGGTTTTTGAATCTTTGACTAATTTTGGCAATGAAGCATAGGGAAAATGAGTTGACAAGAGTCTAGGTGAAGTGAACGATGAAAAATCAGGGACTTGACCATCAACATATAGATCAAGTTTCAAGAACGAAATGAGATCATGGGGTTCCTTACAAGTAAAGGATTATCTTGTTTAAAAATAGGATGATTATTCTTTCAATTCACTAATGCAAATAAAAATGATTTTAACCAAATAGTTCCTTATTTTGGAGCCGTAACAAGAATGATATCACTATCTTGAGATTGAAATTGTTGTTGACATGGAATCACACCTTGAATTGCTTTTGATGATGTCGAAAACCTTGATAATTGTAGATATATGATTCAATCTATCCTTATTCTTTAGGTAGGGTAGAGAGAAATTTCCTACTCTCTTAACAATTAGGTCATTCTCTTGTAAATATTTGGGAGGAGAAGTTTAAGATATTGTCATTTTTTGAGGATTTAGTGTTTTCTTCAAGTTTAGGGTTTATATAACAGATACGCATTGTGTTGGAAAAGGCAAGAACAAACAACAGTGCACGACCGAGCAATAGTGAAAGAAAATCAAAATCTAAGTCTTCTCTTCTATTTGAATCAAAAAGAGATAAATTAATTCAAGCACAAACATTGTTTAGGACAACAAACATATCAACCAAATAAATATGGTAAGGTAAAAATAAATCAACGTACAACACGAGATACCAAGATTTACATGAAAAACCTTTTCAATGTGAAGAGTAAAAACCAAGGGCCGAAGGCTCCACTATAATCAACAAGAGTTACACGTGTTTTCTCCATAAGGGCCACCAAATAAGTGTCAAACAATGAGCAACAACAACTACAAGATAGCACCAAAAACTAGAGAAGTAAAATGAGTAAAATCACCAAAAAAAATATAGCTACTGTTCACGAGCTAAAATCTGAAGCTACGGGACTCCAAATCCACCTATCTTAGTTCCCAATCAAAGATTAAGTTGAAAGGAACAAGGTGTCAAAAAATCAACTCAATTGGACAAGGAACGAAGTAGGGATCGTGATTTGAAAATGGTTGTTAGGGCTGAGATTGGAGGTGCGAAAATTTGTTCCCCTCGTCTCATTTTTTTTCTCTTGTGTGGCTGCTGATCTCTCTTATGTGATTCTTTTAAAATAAGACCTAAAAAGGTCTTACATATGCTTCATAAGAATGGGCTTATGTGCAAAATTGGACTGGTCCAAATTGGGCTTAAAATTATCAACATAGAAAGAGAAAAGACCCAAAATCTATAATTCTCCCCCTACCGACTATGTGGAGGAGAACAACATCCCAGTGATCATGCATCATTCTTCAAATTTCTCTATTGGAAAAACTTTAGTCAACATGTCGGAACCATTATCATTTGTATGGTTCTTTTCAAGTTCAAGCTACTTAGAATCCAACACATCTCGAATCCAATAATAACTCACATCAATGTGTTTAGACCTACCATGAAATGTAGAATTCTAGCCAAGATGAATAGCACTTTGATTGTCCCAATAAAGCACATACCTCTCTTGATCACAACCAAGTTCCCCCCAAAAATCTCTTCATCCATAGAAACTCTTTACAAGATTCAACATCACCAATACACTTTGCTTCTGTAGTAGATAAAGCAACACATTTTTGCAACCTAGATTGTCAAGACACATCTTCCTCTGCAAAATTAATCCAAGTATCATGAAGTAGACTTACAAGTATCAACATCACTAGCCATATCTAAATCAGTGTAACTACAGAAAACAGGCTTTTCTATCTCAAAACACAAATTGTGATAGAAGTGCTACAAAGATATCCCATAATCCACTTTACAACATTTCAATGCTCTCTTTCTGGATTAGAAAGAAAATGGCTAACAATACCAATATCATGAGTAATATCTGGTCTTGTGCACAACAGTGCATACATCAAACTACCAACAACTGAAGCATAAGGATCTTTTTTCATATCTTCATTCTCACCATCACTGGATGTCATCAACATAAAGCAAAACGATAATGAAGTCACCATCACAGATTTTTGCACAAAAACACAATGGTTTGAAGAAGTCTTCTCAAAGCCTGACTAACTCATAAAAGAACCAAACTTCCAGTACCATTACATGGAGCTTGTTTTAGACCATACAAGTTCTTTTTCAATTTACAACCATTATTCTCTTTGTCCTTGACTTGAAAGCCTTCTGACTGCTCCACATAAATTTCTTAATCTAACTCACCATGGAGAAAAGCAGTTTTAGCATCCATTTCCTCAACCTCTAAGTCCAGACTTGCAGCCAAGTCTAGAACCACACAAATGGATGACATCTTCATAACTGGAGAGAATATTTTCATCAAAATAAAATCCCCTTTTCTGGTAAAATCTCTTCACAACTAATCTAATAGTTTATCGTGGAACTGGGTTACCATCTTTATGTTTCACCTGAAAACCCACCTATTTTCCAAAGCTTTTCTGTCTTTAGGTAGATAAATCCAATTAAAGGTATGATTATCATGTAGAGACTTGATTTCATCTTCCATAACATCAAACCACCTTTATTTTTCTTCACTTTCTATGGCATCATCAAGACTCTCGGGTTCTTTCCCATCTGTCAAATGTACATACTCATTGGCAGATAAGGAGATGAAGGTATTTTATCTCTAGTAGATTTTCTGAGAGAACTCTATAGAGCATAAATAATTGTTAGTTGTTGACCAACCACATCATCTTGCACTAGAGCATCATCATCATATTTGTCATTGTGAATATGATCGCCATCTTCAATATCAACTTAATTTTCATCATTTTGAAGATTTCCTTACGGTGCATTAGTCAAAGGAACTGAATCAACATTAATTAGATTCCAACTGATTTGAGAAACAACTTTCTCAACTTTGTCAAGATCTTCAATTGTGTGGTCTTTAAAGAACACAATATCACGACTTCTAAGAAGTTTATTTTCAACTGATCAAAGAAATGATAATCAAATTTATCTTGACCATAATCAACAAAGATACATTTTCGAGTTTTAACATCCAATTTTGACCTCTCAGCTTTAGAAACATGCACAAAAGTTTTACACCCAAATACTTTAAGATGATCATAAGAGACATTCTAGATATACTTTAAGATGATCATAAGAGACAGGTTTTACACCCAAATGCACAAAGGTTTTAAAACATGATTAATATGAAAATCGAGTATGCCATCAATGTTTAAGCAGTATGGTATCTAGATATACCATCAATGTTTATACAGTATAACTTATCCAGTCATCAATGATCATATCACAATACGATTTTTATATATTTTTTAGAAAGAGTTTTCAAGTATGAATTGAGCAAGAGTATAAGGGAACTAAGTATTTCCAAAGGTATCAATTTTTACATTGATAAAGGAGAAACTTTGATTTCTAAATGAGTTATGAGTTCAAAGATATTTCAAGAGCAGTTACCTCTTTTAAGAGGATAGTTTGAGCAATTATCTCAGACCAGAGGAAGAGTATGTTTTTTCAAACATTGAGCACGACTGTATATTATTGGGAGTAGTATTGAGCACCGATATGGGGATGAGTTCAGACAATTCACATTCCTCATAAACCATGTATGCCAACATGGGTACATGATCATACTTTTTAGATGAATCATAAGGGCCTTCAGGCAGAGCTTAGTGGGTCCACTTAGTTGAGGATGTTCTATACCCCGACAAGGTATAGGACAGTTCTAGATGAGTAGGCGAGACGTTGTATCATTACGTAGCTCATAGTGATGGTTGTCGGTTAGAGAATCTCCTAATAGTGTTAAAGTGTATTTTTATATATCACTTATTATGTTGAGTTCAGAGATGAGAAAGTATTTGTAAAGTTTTAAATGATTTAACTCATTTATTTTTTTACATTCAGCTTGAGTACATTGTTATCTATTCCAATCCTTTCTTTTAGTTATTTGTTATTCAACTATATTACCATAATTGTACATTCAATGTACTGATGTCATTCGACCTGTATCTTTTAATGATGCAGATATAGGTTCTTAGGATCCTCAACAAGAGTCTGTTGAGATCACTTCATCCGCTCATCAGCATTCGAGTGAGGTCTCATTGCTTCCGGAAGACTCCAGTTTTATGAGTTGTTAGTATTACTAGCATTTTGAGTAGTTGTGGTTCTTGTCCCGACACTCGTCTATATATAGTAGAGGCTTCATAGATAAACAGTTTTAGAGAGTCTTTCAGTTTCAGATATATTATTTAAAATTTATGTTTCATACTCAGTTTATTCAGTGAAGTTTTGAGACTTAGTAAACTTTTTTTAAACGTTTCCTTCAATTGATGCTTATGTATGTTTGAGTTAGTCTTCCGCTTTTAGTCAGCAAGGATGAGGGTTCGCTTGGGGACCAGCAATGGTTCTCGAGTGCCGGCCATGTCCAGGGTGTAGGCTCGGATCGTGACAATTGGAGACACATGTCATAGTTTAGAATTAATGGTTGAGATCAAATTAATTAAAGCAAAGTCCTAACCATAGTTATTTACTTTCATATATTTGCTTCTTAAACATTTTTGCAATCCAACAATCCTAGATTTACATTATATTTTTCCTAAATATATTTAAAAGAATTTCTTTTCTTAATTACTTGAGTAATTTTTTGCTGATTTTTTACTTTTTTCCCTAACGTTTTTCATTTCTCAAATAATATTTTCCAAATTAAAAATTAAAAATTGCGACCTAACGTTTTTTTTCTAATTTTAGGAGTAAAATAAATTTTGTCACTCAACTTTAAATTATTTCTTACTCCCTACATGGAGCCCATATTACTCTATTAGAATAATAAAAACATTTAACTTTACTATATTTTTATCAAAAAAGCAAAAATATTTAGTAAAAGTTTTAAATATGTATGCAGGGCAGTAAAAAAAAGTTTTAAATGTATTTAGGGGAAATATAATGGATTGCAAAAATATTTAAGAAGCAAATATATGGAAGTAAATAATTATGGTTAGGACTTTACTTTAATCAATTAGATCTCAACCATTAATTCTAAACTATGACATGTGTCTCCAATTCAAACTAGAACTTGGAAAAAATGGAGAGGAGCCAAATCCGTAAAAAAATAGCGAATTTGTGTCGATTCTATCTACTCATGAGTGTAACTAATTGTAAATATAATTGGAGGCATAAGGTCGGTAGCAAGGTGGAGATATTAAGGGGAGACAAAGTAGGTGTTGGATGTATGGTAGGATCATGTCGCAAATGTGAGAATTGTAGCGTTAATCTCGAGAATTACTGCCCTCGTCAGATTCCTACATACAACGGCTATATCTCAGACGGGAACCCTCAAGTTTGGAGGTTACTCCGACATGATCGTATCCGATGAGCATTTTGTAGTACGTCGGCCTGAAAACTTGTCGTTGGACGCTGCTGCCCTGTTATGTGCTGGAATTACTACTTATAATCCTTTGAACGCACAACCTCTGCCTGCTCTGGTTCCGTGTTGAAGTGTGTGACAATCTCATCTAAAAACTTAAGTTTTTATTCCAGTTTTAACAATTTAAACACGAGAATGGGGGCAAACCTTTTGTTTATTCGTTTTATTTATATACAAACAGGCTGCAATGAACACATTGGATGGGATCATGATCATCGACTCTGTTTCTGCTGTGCACCCTATTCTTCCATTGCTTATGTTATTGAAATCTCATGCTAAGCTTGTTATGGTTGGTGCACCAGAAAACCCAGTGGAGTTGCCCGTGTTTCCTCTATTTATGTGTAAGCATATATAGTTTTCTTTATGCACGTTTTCAAATAAAAAAGTTCGGACTAAAGCTTAGTGCATCAGACGGTCTCTTTTTTTAAGACTAAAGTTTGTATATATAATGTGGAAAACAGGAATGAAGCTAGTGGCTGGAAGTTGCATAGGAGGTATGAAAGAGACTCAAGAAATGTTGGATTTTGCGACAAAGCATAACATAAAACCACATGTTGAAGTCGTGACAAAGGACTACGTGAACAGCGTTAGAACGTCTTCTGAAATCAGATGTGAAATATCATTTCTTTCTCGACACTGGCAATACATTGAACAAGAAATGAGAATATTAATAGGGAGGATTTATGTCCAATGGTCTAGCAGTGTTTCTTTGCTTAGATTACATTATTTTCAGAGATGATTGATTAAATGTGTTTCATGCACTTATTAAAATATAAAAAGAACGTAACATTTTACAGTAGATATCAACGGATGCTACGCTTCATTACCAACAAATTCATGAGGTATTTAATCTACTTGTGAACTTTGATTCTTAGAAGAGGAGCAACTGACCAGTGACCTCCTCATATCTGCTCTTCCTTATTCCAGTGTAAAGCTCAGCGTCATCTTTATACAACAAACAAACTCCAAATTCACTTTTTGCTCCAAAATAATTTATTTCTGAATAAAACTGAATGCACCCATAGTCATTTGGTGTTTTTCCATTTGCATCCCATAAGCCACCAAGAGTTACCAACAAAAAATGCATACCATATTTATCAATATATTTTGAATGGTTGGATAAGGCAAATTCCTGGGTCATCGACGACATCCCATCATCACATAAGGGAATCAAATGAGCTGTGATGTCAAATAAATTGCCCAAGTAACATACAGCAAATCCCAAGAACTTATCCGATACATACCAATTCTCAGGCAAATTGACTGATACACATGAACCCATTCCCTGATGGTGAAACCAACTTGGGATTTTCTGCGGCAGACTCCATAACACTCTTAGTGACAAGGAATCTGAAGCAGAGATGTCATGCTGCAATGATGAGATATTCTGAAACAACGAATTACAGATTGAATCATTGCTCCAATCTGCATTTACTGTATAATTGCTGTGGAAATTCTGGCAGCTGTGTAAGACTCTTGCAATCTGCTAAGTTCAAGGATCGAAGAGCACCAAGCTGGGCTATGCTTTGAGGCAAATGCTCAAAATTATTTCCACTGAGATTCAACACTTCCAAATTGCAGTAATTGAGATTCAGATTTTTCAATGAGCAGAACCCTTCAGCCATGTTAAGGTTTAGAAATTCGTTAAACCTCCTGCACACTGATAACTTCAAGTCTTGAAGAGAACCAAGTTGGGCTATGCTTAGAGGCAAATCCTCAAAATGATTTACCATGCTTTCATAGATTATATGCGGACGACCGAACTCCCACAAATTAAACAGCACGTGACGGAAAACAAAGAACACCCCATCTACGAGACCTCTTCCTGTTTTTTGTTTTGCAAAACTCAATGATTTAAGCTTGTTCAGCCGGATAATGGAAGATGGAGGTTGTGAGATTAGAGTATAGCTGGCATCAAGCTCCTTCAATTTTTCTAAATATCTTATCCCTTTTGAAAGGCTTTCAAACTTAAAGCAACCCGATTGCCTTAGCTTCACCAAGCTTTTAAACATGCCACTGCTGCTTGGAAGAGGTACAAGGTTTTTCAAAAAACTCAAATCTAGCTCTGTAAGAGGAGGTTCGAGATGAATGATAGATAATGGCTTCATTATTCCGAGGATTTCTGGAAATTTCTCTAAACTAAAGCAGTTGTGTAGATCTAGAGATTCAAGAGATTCCACATTAACAGATGGAAACATCTTAAGTCTTCTACAGTCATACAAATTTAACTGGATGAGTTTTCCGCAATACTTCAGGGAATGGTGAACTTCTTCAAGACTACTACACCCCTCTAGATTCAAATACTCCAAATTTGGCATCCCCTCAAAATTTGGTGTTCTCTCCAGGCTTTTGGAGTGACTTAGATCCAGCCTCCGTAAACACGGAAATTGCTGCTATTCAAAACACAGAATGATTGATGAAAACTGAGTAAAGTAGTAAATGACATTTTTTTATTATGACTCAACGTCTGATATTTTTATTTATTCTTTTAGGCGCGAGTGTAAAGAAAAATAGAAAAATTAGCTTCCAAGTGGGATATTTTTATTTATTCTTCAGCTGTAATGGGTATTTGTTTCAATTGTTTTTTTTTGGGGAGGATCAAATTTATAGCCATAAAACTTGGCTAGAAAACAATGGCCAAATAGAAAAGTTGTGCCAAAATAATAGATTTCCAACAACATATTTATTTTTGTTTTTTTTTAATTAGATGCTATGACTACTCGTTTTGGTAAAATATGTATATAAAACTCCTTTTGCTTTTAGTAACATAAGTTTTTTTAGCCCAAGTAATGGAGTTTAGGTCTGCATTTAATAAAACGTATCAAGTTTAGAAGAGTATTTAGTATGTTAAATTTATTTAGAAATATTATACAATAAATTGTTGCCAAAGAGAGAACAAAGTGTTAATTTCAGATGCAAGGTATGAAATCAATTATTATCCATAAAAAAATTACTAGTTGGTTAGAAAGAACTCCTTCAATAAGTATTCACTACCAACCATAATTCTAGGACAAGACAAAATAGAAAGATCTCTAATAAAACAGTACCTTTGTTTCATTCCATAAAGGATGCAACGAACTCCCCCGGAGATCAAGATGAACAAGGCTTCTGGGATTAAAATTTTTTGGCAATAACTTCCAAGGATATTTATGCCACACAAACCAACACAAGTTGTTGGGCAGGTACTCAATAGAGCAATTGGGATTTTCTTCTGAATCACTTTGGGAAGCCCATGAATAACTTTGTATGCATAATATCCTAAGCCTTTGCATATTTTTCATTGCCTCTTTGCTAACACGTAGTTTTTCAAAATAAGTAAACCAAATTGCTTCCACTGTCATGGTCCCCTATTAGTCAACAAATCATAACTTCATTTGGGAATTTTTACTAATAAAAAATTATTCAGGGTAAATAAATGGGTGATATTAGCTTTTAAAAAGTTATTGATTAAATTTGTAGTACAAAATATCATATAAATTTCAAGTTAATTCAAAGAATGATATTAGATTTTATATATTAAGTGGCTATTAGACTAATTCATTTCTTATTAACATGAGAGAAACAAACTAGGTAATGTAAATTTGAAATGACTAATTGACGAATTAGCCACATAGGAATAAAAGCTATTTTATATGAAGCTAGAGGAACAAATATTTGGAATTGGCCAAATATGTTTTTGGAATATGAATAGTATTGCATTGTATAGCCTACTTACCATATTGCCCACCATCACATCTTTGAAATCTTCAACATTCCATAGTCTGCTAGGTTTTCCGGAATCTTTTTGCATTTTTACTATGTATTTACCCATATCTTCTATCAAGTCATGCATTTCAATTCTATCATATTCAGAGATGAATACAAGAGATTTTTCAATTAGGACATCCAATATGTATTCAGCTCCAGAATCATAGCTCTCAACAATTTGCATGACTTTTTTCCTTCCATGCCGAAGGAAGAAACATGCAATATCTAAAAATATCTTTTGTTCTTCGGGCTCCAACCCATCATAACTAATTTTGAGTTTTTCAACAATTTTTGAATTAGAGTTTTTCTTTATTTGGTGTATCGTTCTTCTCCATTGAGTTAGGCCTTTCTTATGCAGCAAAGAACCCCACACCTTGAGGGCTAAAGGAAGGCCTTTAGCGTGATTTACTACCTCCAACGAAAACTTCGTAAAACACTCATCTGGAACTTCTTTTTTGAAAGCATGTTGATTGAACAATTGCATAGCTTCATGATCAGGTAGTGTAGGCACTTTGTATATTGCATCACCCTTCTCTATCAACTGTCTATCTCTAGTTGTTACAATAACTCTGCTACCATTACCAAACCAACCAACATCACCTGCTAAATAATCCAAATGATCATCATGATCTATGTCATCAAGCACAATTAGCACCTTCATAGAACAAAGTCTGCTTTGAATCATGCACTTCCCATTATACTCATTATAGACGTAATCATCTTTTTTTCTTAACAATTCAGAGAGAAGGGTATTTTGTAAGGAATACAGTTGATTCTTTTCTGCATTTTCTTTAACATTCGCAAGAAAACAAGAAGCTTTATATTGATGAGAAAGAGTATCAAAGATGGCTTTTGCTTTTGTTGTTTTACCGATTCCGCCTATTCCCCAGTTTCCTACAATCCGAACATCATTGATTTCTATTTGAAGTAGGGATTTTAGTTTCTCTAAATGAGCATTTATTCCCACAATATCTTGCAAATAAGATAAAGAACGAGCACTCTTGCAAAATTTGGAAGAGATGTGGTCGACGATCTGCTGAATTTTCTCTGATTCAATCCTACATAAATTAGATATTGATTGTTGACAATGTGAGAAAGTCAAGTATTGGAAAGTATTTTCATATTTTTAATGTTGAAGAGCGTATTAAATATGAAACACTATAGTTCAGGGTAATCTATAGAAACATATTGTTATTTCTTTCATCAAAAGCAATTATTTGTTTCCAACTCACCCATCACGAATATCATATCCTTTTAGATCTGCGGCAGCAGTTAGGGCATTCCTCCATCCTTGCACCTTATGCATCCCCTCAACATCATACTTATACCTCGATTTGTGTTTGACAAATGCTTTAGCAAAGCTCTTACTTTGATTTCGAACATGTGATGGATCCACATAACAGAAGACCGGTATGACTGTTTGTCCATTTTCTTTCTCCTTGCATTCCATAATCTTCACTAGTTCATTCAGACACCACCTTGATGTAGCATAATTCTTTGAGAAAACGATTATGGCAACTTGAGACTCTTCTATCGCTTTCACAAGTTCTTCTGAGATGGAATCTCCATCCTCTAGCATTTCATCATCTAGAAAGGTGAATATTCCCCTATCTTTCAAACCTTGGTACAAGTGACTCGTAAAATTTCTCCGGGTATCTTTTCCTCTAAAACTTAGAAAGACAGTGTACTTCCATCGAGGAAAATATTGTGAATTACTTGCAGAAGAAAAAGAAGAAGAAGATGCCATGGATATTGACCTGAAGAACGAAAACACAAATTGTGTGGTAACAAGAAGATGAAGAAATAGAAAGAAAATGAAAGAGAAATGTTTAGGTGAATTATTAATGCTCTACTTGAATTAATCAATGGCCCTTTTCTTTAAGCAGATGACTGGACTTTAAATACACTAAGTCCTACTTGAATCATTCTTTTGGAAAAGTATTTATTCAAATAGTAAAATATGTTAAATCAACAACTGTAATTTATTAAAGAAGAGATCAGAGTAAGTTATTCCGATGATAAGCACTTCTCACTTTCAATATATGGCGGAACCGAGACTTTTAAGGGATTCACAAATATATAGAAGTAGATATACAAAGAAGCCAAGAGAATTCTGTTAAAAATTAGTGCATTTTAACAGTCTTTTTTAAATGTTTACTTCTGCCTTGTTTAGTTTACTGAGTCAAATAAATCAGTTCCTATTTCGTAGGAAGTCTACCTAGATAGGAGTCTTAGTAAGTTACAAGAGTAATTTTAGGAGTTCAAGTTAGTGGCACAGTTTATATAGCTGCTGCATAATTGCTGTAAACCAGAGCTTCAGGAATAACATTCTCTCTGTTCTATTTCCGTTATACTGCAAACTTCTTATTTATCTGCTTATTTTTTGTTTTATGGTATCAAAGCAAGGTCGTTGATCTGATTATTTTTTCCATCTTCTTGTCTATCAAGTTTTATTAGTCTTGTTGGAGGAGATTGAAAGTTGCAGAGAAAGAAAAAAAGACTTGTGCAGTATGGAGTCGGTAAATGGGGGAAACAGTTCAAATGCCCAATTTGGTGTCGAGAAGCTTGTAGGGACAAACTACAAGTACTGGAGAATGTGTATGGAAGCTTATCTTCAAGGTCAAGACCTGTGGGATCTTATTGTTGGTGCTGAAGCAGAAATTCCAGCAAATACTGCAGAAAATGCAGAACCACGGAGAAAATGGAAGATTAAATGTGGTAAAGCACTCTTTGCTTTGAGGACTTCAATTGGCAGAGAGCTCATCGACCATGTACGTGATGTTAACTCACCAAAAGAAGTTTGGGAGATACTTGAGAGATTATTTACAAAAAAGAATACTGCTAGGCTACAACTATTGGAAAATGAATTGGCAATGCTAACACAGGGGGGCATGTCTATTTCTGAATATTTCTTACGAGTTAAAGGAATTTGTGCTGAAATTTCAGAATTAGATCCTGATGAGAAGATCGGTGAAGCAAGATTGCGGCGATTTCTTATTCGAGGATTAAAGAAAGAGTACAGTCCGTTCGTCACCTCCATTCAGGGTTGGACAAAGCAACCTTCAGTTGAAGAATTTGAAAATTTGCTTTCCAATCAGGAGGCATTGGCAAAGCAAATGGCAAAAAGCTTTGAACCAGATGCAGCTCTCTTTTCAAAGGATAAAAATAAAAAGAAAATCGTATCCTCAGAAAGCAGGAACAATGAAAAAGGATCCAATGGTGAAAAAACTACTGGTGGCAACTTTGAGAATAAAAAGTGCTATAGATGTGGTAAAATTGGACACATCAAGAAAAATTGTCGAGTGAGGATCTCAAATGCAAATGTTGCAAGTGAAAATGATGGAAACGAGCAACTCAAATGGGAGCAGTGCTTCACTGTAGAAGTAGATGAGCAGAGGAATGATGATGTAGTTCAAGCTCTCTATAACAATGATAATTGTACACAAGAATGGATCATTGATTCTGGTTGCTCTCATCATGTAACAGGAAATGATTCTCTTCTTTCAGAGTTGCGCCAACATAACAGAGAACGAGTTGTTGTTACAGCAGATAACTCGACATATCCAGTAGCAAATGAAGGAGTCATGAAGATTGACGTTGGAGCTACAGGTGCTGTCAAGTTAAATGATGTATTTCATGCTCCAGGTTTGAAGAGAAACTTAGTTTCAGTTTCTCAAATCACTGATTCTGGAAAATATATTCTATTTGGTCCAAATGATGTGAAGATTCTGGACAACGTGAAGAACATATCTGCTGATGTTGTTCTTACGGGTGAAAAGAAAGGTTCGTTGTTTGTCATGGCAGTAGAAGAAGCCTATGTGAAGAAGACAAGTCAAACATATAGCACAGCAATTTGGCATGCTCGACTGGGGCACTTGGGATACCAATTGTTGAGGCAAATCTGTTCAAAGAAACTGGTGGATGGTCTACCAGCTCTGCAAAATATTCATGAAGATGTAGTTTGTCAAGGTTGTCAATTTGGGAAATCACATCGTCTCCCATTTCAAAGATCAGGAAATCGAAGATCCACTATGTTTGAACTGGTTCATACAGACCTTATGGGACCAACAAAAACAACAAGTTATAGTGGTTTTCAGTATGTCATGATATTTTATATGAATTCTCAAGATATGCATGGGTGAAGTTCTTGAAAGAGAAGAGTGAAGCCTTGTCAAAATTTGCTGAATTTAAAACTACAGTGGAAAAGGATTTTGGGGTAAAAGTTAAATGCTTGCGTAGTGACAATGGAGGAGAATACATGTCTGATGCATTCTTTAAATATTGCGATGACAATGGTATTTCAAGGCAAATGACATGCCCCAACACTCCCCAACATAATAGTGTTTCTGAAAGGAAAATGGCTCATCTTGCTTCTACAAGCCTTTCCTGGTTGCATGATAAAAATCTCCCTCGAGAGCTCTGGGCTGAAGCTATTCAATGTGCATGTTATGTGATAAATCGTTTGCCTCCATGGCCAGGTAAAGCGAAATCCCCTTTCGAGATTCTATATCATGAAAAGCCAAATGTAAATTACTTTCGGGTATTTGGTTCAACTTGTTATGTTCATATTCCAAAATCCTCTCGAACTAAACTTGACCCGAAAGAAAAAAAGTGTATCTTTGTTGGCTATGATTCTTATAGGAAAGGGTGGAGGTGTATGGACCCTGAAACCAAGAAATTTGTCACTTCCAGAGATATTGTGTTTGATGAAATATCATCCTACCATTCTGCCCAGAAAACTAACAATCAAGAAATGATTCTTGATGTTGATCAAGAACCTTTGGAGCTGACTCCAGAGAGAAATTTGCAGGCTTCAAATAATGATGAAAGCTCAAATTCAAATGGTGTTGAACAACAAACCGAAAGGAGGTCAGCAAGAGAGAAAAGACAGCCAAGTTACTTCAAAGATTATGAGGTACACTTGAACAACTGCTCGATTACTTCATGTTTCTTTACAGGAGTATTGGATGAACCTGTAAGCTTTGAAGAAGCCAAAGGTCATCCTGAGTGGGAAGCAGCTATGCAAGAAGAAATTGATGCTCTGAACAAAAATCAGACGTGGGAGTTGGTGTCGAAGCCAGAAAATTGCGAGCTTATCACTTGCAAATGGATTTTTCATTTGAAGAAAAATTTAAAGTGAATTTTTTTCAACCCTCCGGACACTTGCCCAACACGCGTGTTGAAACAACTTTCTTCGACACGTTAATCATCAAATTTATCTTTTATTTTTTTTAAAAATTATATTAAACCCATTTTGTCCCTTCAACGGTAATATCCAATCCAATATCCTTTTCTCCCTCACCTTCAAGAACAACCAACCCTAATTTCCTCTTCTCCTTCACCTTCAAGAACAACCTACCCGAAAATAGCGACTCAATTTCTTATCGTTTTCTTGATTCATCTCAAATCTTAGCACTTTAAACCTAAAAATTGAATCTTTGAAGGAATAATTTTTCTTCGAGAAAAGGTAAAATTCAAATTTATTCTTCTTCATCTATTATTTTGATTTTTGTTTTCTCCCTTTTCCTTATTGTCAGTTTCTTCCAGATTGTGATTACTTCTTCGACAAAAGTGTAGCACACAATGAGATCGATTAACTTGACCAACCTTTGTATGGAAGAGGATCGATGATCATACTACGAAGAAATTCTTTTATTGTAACCATGGACTTATGGAGCATTTGAAAATATCTTGGACTTCAAATAATCTCGGAAGAAGATATTGGCCATGTCCTTATTATGGGGTAAAGAATATTTTTTTCTCATTTATTTAGCCGATTGAGAATTTTGATTAAGCACTTATGCCATCATCCTTTTTCATTATTGAATGATCCTAGATCTTACCACTTTTGATGTTGGAAGAACAAAGATAATATTGATCCAAAGTTGAAATTTGTGATTCCTAAACTAATAGAGAAATTGGGTGAGTTTAAAAATTTAGTAGAATCCTCTCAAACATCAACCACTGAATTTAAATTGATTGAGATTTCTAAAGAAGTTGACAAGCCTAGAGAATTCAAACAAGATAATAATTGTCCAGGTATAAAATTGAAAATGTTGCAAGAAGGCATGAGAAGATGAAAGAAAGGGAGAAGAACTTGGGAGAGTTTACTCTATTTTGTTGTAGTTTGTTGTTGTGTTGTAGTTATAGCTATAAACCATTGGTTCGGGGTGACATATATGAAGAAAGGTTCAATAAAGTTACCTTAGGCCCTCAATGTAGTATGATCAATGTTGGTGTAGCATGACATTGTTTGTGTTGTAATCAATTAGGTGTAGACTCTTTTGTAATGAACTTTGTCTTCGTCTAAGTCTCGTAATCTAATATAATTTACTTGTTTGTGCATTTCATTTTGTGAGATCTTTTATTTTGTTTCAGATATAGACATGAAATAAGCATAGTTTTAATTGCATAATATTGTTAAAAATTAGTGCATTTTAACAGTCTTTTTTAAATGTTTACTTCTGCCTTGTTTAGTTTACTGAGTCAAATAAATCAGTTCCTATTTCGTAGGAAGTCTACCTAGATAGGAGTCTTAGTAAGTTACAAGAGTATTTTTAGGAGTTCAAGTTAGTGGCACAGTTTATATAGCTGCTGCATAATTGCTGTAAACCAGAGCTTCAGGAATAACATTCTCTCTGTTCTATTTCCGTTATACTGCAAACTTCTTATTTATCTGCTTATTTTTTGTTTTAAATTCAACATCTACGCTATATAGATGAAAAAATAATTCTAACCTTACACATACAATGTTCTTTTTTGCTAAAGGGGCTTCAGATGAGCCTTCCTCCCCCTACCTAGCTCCGCCTCTGCTTCCAATTATAAGATTGTGAGTTTGAGTCACCAAGAGAATTAAAAGAGTGAGCGATCCTGAGAAGAGGTGAAAAAAGTAGTTTACAAATTCTAGCACCACTTTTTAAATAGATGGAAAGTGAAAACAAAAGAATCATTTTGTTTAGTATTTTCATCCAAATTTAAGAGAAGGAAATAGGAAATTACTTCAAATACCCCGAAACTCCACTTTGATAAGTACACGACAGCTAAAAGTACATGTCCATGAAGCTACAAATTAGAAAGAAAAAAGTGAATTAGACGGCCCTAATTTATGGATGACTTTAAAAGAAGAATCTAACAAAAAGAAATTGGATTTTACCTTGTAATTCTATTCATTAATTCCAATGGAAAATTGTTGAAATGAAAGGACTCTACCACAATCATTATGGTTATCCTCTCTCTTTTCTGCCAAAGAAACCCTTAATTTTTCTACATTTATAGTCTTAAATGATATAGGGACAACCTTATTACTTCCTTTCTTTTTCTTTTCTTTTTATTGATAGATTTGTTGTCCGCTCCTACTTTTCTCACATAAATATCAAGCTTAGAGATGTGCATTATTTGCGTAAAATCAAAAAATTATATTTTGGTTATTTTTTATTTATTTTAAAATAAAAAATTTAATTTTTTCAGATAAAAAATTAAGTCAAAAGTCAAAATTATTAAATTTTGCCGAATGCATCTCCTAGGTGTTATGACCAACATTGCAAGTTGGAGCACTAGACAATTTTCTTTCGAAAGAGAATTATAAGGTAATGTTTCTACTATATTAGAAGTGTGAAGTCTAAAGTGGTGGTATCAACATGTTTGCTATATGTCAATAAAATTAAAATTGAGGACAATTTAGTCATTACACTTATAAACTGAAGTATGAGCTAAATCTACGTGGCTTAAATTTCAAGAGCCACTGCCTTCTGAAATATACGTGGCTTAAATTCCAAGAGCCACCGACTTCTCTCTCAAATAAGTTTTTCGAGCTCCTAATAGTTCAAGGAGCAGTCATGGTTAGGAACAAGTCGAAGACAGAATCAGAGGTGTTTTGGCACTTCAAACTTCTTCGAGGATTACTGCAACTTTACGGTAATTCTTTGTCATTTCTCTGTTTTTCTCTTTAATATTTTTAGATTTGATTTATAAAGTGTCTATCTTCAAATGTATTTTTGACGATTTTCTTTTGATCTTCAATTTTTTTTCCTTCGGTATATAAATTTGTCTAAATAGATTTATAAAGTTTTGGTTTTAGATTTAGTTCTATGGATTGATGAAGATTTGATTTTTGTGTTGTCCAAATTTGTGGAAAATCGAAATTATGGCCAAAATTGAGATAAAGGCCTGCCAGAAATCGCAAAACCCAGGTCATTAGTGTCAGCATGAACATTTAGAGAACCATTAAAAAGCCAAAAAAAACAAAATATAGGTCATTTGTGCAGTGAGAAATATATGGTATTCTCAAAAAAAAATTAGGAACATTTGGGAAGAACAGTTGAAAATACTTGGGGAGAAAAGTTAAGGGACAGAGTCGTCTGTGCAGTTAGAAAATCTTTCATGATGTTGTTGTATCAACAAGTTTACGAGTAGCAATTACTTTGTATTTTTTCACTTGAACAACTCTCAAGTTCAAAATCCAAAATTTAAGCCAACACAATTTAGAAGTTTACATAAAGGGAAGGAAAAAACACAGTAAATTTTTAGTTAATGATTGTAATTAACATAGTCACTACAACAAATTTCTAAACAAACCTATACATAAAATGTGAAGTTGAAACAAATTTAGATTCATTTCTTAAGTTTTCATCCCTATATGTTTTCTCCTCGATTTTCTTATGAGCTTCAAAAACAAAAAATGGGTTGATGAAGTTTGAATATTGAAAGTTAAATTACTGTCCAACAACGTGGTTCTTTTCTTTCCCTAAAATTCTCCGATCAGTGCTTATATGTTCCTCGCTATTTCAATCTTGTTCACTTTGTGTTCCCATGGCCCATGCTATTGTTATGTTTTACTCACCAAGTACAGCTAATCTTTGGAAGTGTTATGAAATGCCTACTACCATTTAGTAACCAATGGTACAACATATGACATTGTCCCTTCCAGCTTTTACCTACCAGCTCAGCCATGCTCCAAATTTCTTTGATGCAGTTTGAAACTTCAGTAATGGTATATGAGAGAAATTGTTATTAGTTTTTAGATATGGTGCCTCCTAAAACGATCTACTAAATTCATCGAGTTGTTTCAAGGGATCAAAATGGTTAATTATTAATGGGATTCCTTCACTGCTCTTAGATTCCATTATTTTAGTCTACTTTGTAACTCTTTTCCTCTTATGATTACTCAAAGAAAATTAAGGACCAATATTTACCATTTCCTTTTGTTTCTATTGTTCGAGAAGCCTCAAGTTTGTTGTACTAAATTTTTGTGGATTGACAGATTCTGGACTATAATATGTGTTCTTAACTTATAATTGATTATGAATTCTTTATAATTACCTCAAGGTCTTTGTTGATTGTTTGTACAGAAAGAGTCCCCAAAGGAGAGTCCTCCTGAATAGCCTCAAAGCCCTTGTGTAAGTCCCTCAAATGATTCTGTTTTGATTCCTTAAACAGATTCGAAAAGATGTAACAATTGGTTAGTTATCATTAAAATGTTGTTTCAGCGTTAGTTTACCAAAAGCAGTTTAGATATTAATTGGAATGATTGTTTATTAGATTCAACATCAAATGTTGTCGTTGTGTCGTTGCACGCCGTGATCCAGCAACATCAATTGTCGCCAAAAAAGGTTTGTCTTACTCTTAACATTCCAACAATGCTTGCAAATCTTCTGTGGACACTCATGTCATACATTACTGCAACTGCTATATCGAACACCCTTAACACATACTCTCCATCAGAGTTTAAAGCACTTTATGGTAGACTTTGCTAATGAAACAAACGAAGGTTAAACCATTCTGATTGTTATGACTGGCAAGAATTAGTTGATTCTTTCAGTGCACTTTGGTTCTTCTTATAAGTTATCATTCATTCTTCAACCAAACTCGGGCGTCTCTATTAGAGTTGTTAAGCAAGTATGATTTAACACTTACTATTATATGATCATGAATTTATTTTCTATTTGTATTTTCTTTATGTTTTGTATTGCAGAGGAGGATTTAACATTTCGTTTGTTAATAATTTTTGTCATATATGATGTGGTAGTTGATGCAACAGAGAATTCTCTAAACCGCTACATGATTAATGACTGTTGCGTTATGCTTGGAAAGGTTAATTGTTTGTTTCTTTCTTTCTTTCTTTCTTTCTTTGGTAAGTTAGTTGTTTCTTATGATGTTCTCATTTTATACAAATTTTGTTGGTAACAAACTAACAATGATATTTTATTGAAAGTTGGATTCGTAAATACTATACACCATACAACTACATTTGGATCCAATAACTTTGGATTCTCTATTGAAGGATCTTTCACATTTTGTCTAATTATCAACTTTCTTATAAAATTACTTATTGGTATGATCATGTAATTATGATATGAATATTATTGCATTATCGTACAGACAGCTCATATAGTACAAATGTGAAATTGGATGATAAGTTCATTCAGATGTTGGTCGATTAATCTGATAACTGGTTATTTGTATTAATAACAACCTCTTGTATCTAGAGCTGATCTAGGACTAAAAGGCCAGGTACCATTTCCTGGCAGCATTCATTATTTTGAGAGCTTTTGTGTTTCCCTAAACTTCGAATTGATTCGTAACTTTAGGCTCCGAATGATCACACGATTGACTGACAACGTTATATGAATATGGAGTTTGTTATCTAACAATTTTTTTTTGAAAGAGCAGATGACTTAATACTAGGAATACTGCATGTACAAATAGTTTGTGTGAAAAAAACAACACATTTGCTTAGATTGCATCTCTTAAATATGTAGCCATTCTCTGTGAATAAACATAGGTGGGTGGTTTCACTTTTGAATGATTAATCTACAGTACGTTTGTGCTCAACTGCCTTAGCTTCTCTTTTCCCAGTTTGTTTACTTCTAAAAGAGCCTTCATTTCTAATGTGATTTGTGCTTGAAATTTTGACCTACATAGATACAGAATCGAGGTGCATAATACCTAGGCGAGGCAGTTGTGAAATGAGGAGACATACAGAGTGCACGATGAAGTTCGAACGAAGAATGTGGCATTTGAAAGCTTTAGTGAATATTGTTGATCACCATCACTAGAAGAAAATTGGCCACGCTCTTAATATGAATATGTGATCCATATAAAGCAATTTTATTTTATTTTACAGCTTGAATTATGAGTAGTTAGTGATCCATATAAAGCAATTTTTTTTATCAAGTTATAAAAATTTGATATAGGCAAGTATTGGGCCCGTGCTTGCACGGGCTAACCAAATCTAGTACATAAAGAGTAGTTAGTAACTACAACAAATATGCTTTTTCGAAATCAAGACTTCTCAACGGTTGATATTCTATTTTGCTTTTTCTTTTTCTTCCTCTGCCTCCTCGTCTATTCGATATCCCTTTTAATAATTGTACTCCCTCCGTTTCTTTGTATATGTCACTTTTTAACTTTGCACTTGATTAAGAAATGATGCAACTTTACCCTTCTACCCTTATTTAATTTCTTTGGAACTCAAGTGTTTTTTCCCATGCAAATTTACCACTAGACAGTGTCTAGTGACCTTTTATTAAACATAAAAAATATCAATAGGGATAAGTACAAGCAGGGAGGCTAGGCTTTATCTTACTAATCCTAATGAAGTGCCTAACGTCTACTACCTAACAAGCATGAAGAAAATAAGAGCTAGAGAGAACTAAGTATTTTCTGATCATCACAAAGTTTGTAATACACTCCATGATGATATTACAAATGAGGATGCTTAAATAATGTAAAAATATGCCAATCAAGAAGACAGTTGAGTTATCAGCCTCAAACTTTCTATTACAAACACATGAATTAAAAAGGATTGATTTCCCATCAAAAGTAACTTGAAGTATTTTTCTCTTGTCTTCTTCTTCAAATCTATCCAACAACACTTGATAATTCATACTTTCTTTATGGATTTATTGGATCTTGTTGAACCTATTGATACTGTCAAATGGTTCTGCTTTGCCTGTCGCATCGGTAGGTGCCTTGGAACAAACTCCTCAGTCATTTTACTGTCCCAACTATGTTGCCTTCCATGTGTCTTATTTTTGCTTTTGTTGCTTCTACTTCTTTGTTGCCTAGGTGATATATCTCCTTCCCTAGCCACTCTATCAAAGCATATGTCCAACATATCTTCCTCATCTTCATCAAGAAAATCTTCACCCAAATCAAGCATATTGTCTTCCCCGTCTTCATCAAGAGAATCCTCGCCCAAATCAATTGTATTTGACACTAAGGCCCTTGACTCATTCTTCTTTGCAATCACACATTTAGGAACAAATACGGGAGATTCTCGACTTAATTTGCTATTCAAAATAGGTGATGAGACCTGTTTTTCTTGGATCAAATCGTTGTCATTCTCTGTTAACTTTACTTGCTTTCCAGTAGTCTTCAATAAAACATCAATGCTATTCGAACATAATAGGTCTCTTGAGGCATTACTAATATCTTGCCTCTTTTCACTGTCATGAAAATTTCCAGTCACACCCTTTTCACTACATGGAAAATTATTTTGACTAGTCGAGGAAGGGTTCCGATTACTAGTTGAATTTTTTTGTGCAACCAGTGTCCAATTTTGAGTTGCATTCTTGGTTTTAACTTGCAAAACATGCTGCCCAGAATTTTCATCATTTTCAACATCAGATGTATCCATTAGTTTGTGTCCTGAATCCATTATTTTTTTGCCTGAACCAACTCGCAGCGCATCAATCCCAGCTCTTGGTGTTCCCTCTTTGTTTTCGGTAGTTGTTTGAACACCAATATTACTTGTAACAACATCCATTGAGTGTGCACGATGTTTCTCAAAAGTGACATCAACCAATTGTCGATCTAAAAAAGTAGCTTTACTTTGATCGACATCTATAACCTTTCTTTTTTCTATTTAGTATTTCTCTCGCATCACCTTGATACTTTTCACTATCGATAGTACCTTTTGAAGCAACTTCAATGGTATCATCAATTTGTTTGTTTATTTTGATTTCTTTTCGAGATCAAACGACAACTATCTTCATCATGACCTTGGTGCTTACAATAATTGCAATACAAAGGTAGATTATCATCATATACAATCTCCTGAAAAAACCTTGATCAACTTACCAGATTTCCCATCCACAAACTGCAATCTTATACGATTTGGAAGCTTTTCCATTAGATCAAGCATAACCTTGACCCTAGCTGTGCTAGGTCTTGACTTTGGTGTCCCAACTGCCGATGCTATAGACAACAAAGACTTCTTTGCAAACAAATCTGGAGATAGGTTCGGTAAAGAAATCCAAGCCACAGCTAAGTCGTTTCCTCCTTAGGATTATATCCAATGGACCATGGAAAAACCCTACATTGGTGCTCCTCTCAATTGTAGAGAAGATAATTAACTGAGCGAGATAAAGCTAGTACATAAACTTCATATTGATCAAATCTCAACAAAAATTTTCTTGGAGCAAGTAAGCCAATTAAACAGTTGCCCTTGGTACCAAGATGTTTCGGTAAAATTGACCTTAATACCTTCAAATCTGGCTCACCATGGGATAATTTAAACATCACTGCTTGATGCAATCCCTTCAATCATAAAGTCTTGCCTTTCCTACATTGAAAACGTGATAGTAGCTAGGTTCTCCATGAATTATTTCGATTGATTTTGCGATTGTTTTTGAGTTAATTAGGACAAATTGTTTAGGATTTATAATATTGGAATTGAAAAGGGTGGCATATGTGGTGGTTTGGGGTGGTGGGTCGGGCTGGACAGCCTCGAAAGGAGGCCGTCCAGTGACCGTAGCAGCCATGAGAGCTGCGCAACTGCTGGGTAAGAAGGAAACCCTAGGTTAGCCGTTTCGTGGAACTCAAGTTTTCAATCAATGAATATGAATTAATTTATTTTGATTAATTAATTTAACCAATGAACATGAATCATTTACTTAGTTTTTCTAAGTTGGTCAAATGTATATTTTCAAGGCTAATAACTCACAGAGGTAAAAAAGGAACAATATGCTAATTTATGAATTGATTTTATGAAATGACAAGTGTTATGGACCAACTATTTATAGAAAGGAATGACATATAAAAAGGAACGAAGGGAGTAATTAACTAATACTCCCTCTGTCCCTAATTACTTGTCCATTTTTCCTTTTTTAGTTGTCCCTAATTACTTGTCCATTTTGACAAATCAAGAAAGGACAATTTTTTTTTACCTATTATACCCTCAATTAATTACTTTGAAAAAGGTAGAACTTTTTGAAAAGCTTAAATTTTTAATTTACCCACTTCATAATTAATAGGGGTAAAATGGTAAAGTCACTTGTCAATTATTGTTTTCTTAATAGGTGTGTCAATTCAAAAGTGGATAAGTAATTAGGAACATGGGAGTAATTCTTTTCATTTATGGTTATAGACTCACTCTAAGAAAATTTTACTAATAATTGTTTGATTCCTTAACTACTTCCATATGCCATCCCTTTTAGTTATTCTCTGAAAAAATGACACATTCTTCTATATTTAATAACGATTTAACTTTAAAATGTTCATTTTACCTTTAATGAAATGATTTATATATAGCTATACAAACATCTATCATAAGCCTTAACTCTGGTACAATTAGTATTCTGTTATTATCCGATATAATAAGATAGTTAACTTGGTACAAATATGAAAATGGCCTCCGCAAAAGTATATTAATAAAGTTAAGCATGATCAATACCTCTTGACATGAAAATGTTTGATGCAGAAGTGTTAAAACTTACACGTCCCACATAAAGTTTTGTATTTAAAGCAAAGGTTTCAACAATCAATATGAACTAGTAGTAAGTTTTGAAGCCATGAATCAGTTGCTACCTTTGGGAATAACACTTTGCCTTTTCTCTGTGAACTTATAACACGTACAAATTATAACGCTGTGAAAGACTACAGGGGAATATCAAAGACTCTGATTGACCAATTTGAACAAAGGAAATAACAAATAATATATTCATCTCATTTGCCAACTCTAGTTGTAAATCTCTATTATGTCAATTGTCATGCAATGAGATAACAATCAAACATAGCCGAGTCCTAGGACTGCATACTAGTACTCTTTGCTCCCTTAAAATCGGAGTCGCTCTGAACTAATTAATTTGCATGCTAGATTAACCATTTTCAGTGATTCCTATTCACAAACTACTTCTACTCTGTAAATTTTACAGTAGACATGCTGAATAGAGACTACATTTTGAATTCCCGGATAAAATCCCCTTTGGTCCGCTTGCTTTGTGATGGCATGACGCGACTTGCTAAAAGGAATATCAATAAAATTGGTACGCTATTTCAGGTTAAAATTTTGTCTGAGGCTATACCTTATGAGGATTGGTAAGGTAATGTCTAGCCTCCTTTGCTTCTAAAATCGGTATGATATTTCAAGTTAAACTCGCGTTCACAGATTGATATCTTTTTATTTTCAATAAAAGGCTGTAGACACTCTGGCTAGTGTTAAATTTGTTAAAAATAAATTTTAAATTTTTTTTGGTGATTTAGTTCCTTCAGCCAGCAGAATAATTTTAAAAAACAAGAGAAAATTCAATATCATAATTCAATGTTTCTGATAGAAAAATATGTGTATGTTCGTTTCTTTTAACAACTCTGATTCTAATTCTCTATTATGTCACATAACTCCAACTCCAACTCCGACTCCAGTGGAGTAGCTACTCTACCACCGGAGGTATGTTTGATTCCTGGAAATAGTTCCCTTTTCTCCATTAGCTTTGTGACGTGAGGCGACTTACTAATAGCCAATGCTCATCTGCAATTGGATTTTGGACAGGCTAGTACAGTAGTACTCATTAGCAAATGTTAAGAAGTGATTTTATTTCATAATGAAACGTGGTATATATTCTGGTGTAAGAGAGATGTCGTGTCACTTTTACTAATATATAAGAGAACAGATTATTGGATACACCAGTTCTTTCGCATATCTCTTTCTCAGGCAGAGGAAACATGTGCCCCAGGTGGGGACCTACCTTGTTGCAAGCCCCTACATATGTAGTGTTACGCGAAACTCCAAGTTTGCACTCATACAGTAAAACATAGACGTTGAAGTCAACAAGCTAGACAACAGACAGTAAGATAAAAAGATCTGTATTCCTAATCCACAATGTTTCACATTTTCCTTCAAAAAACGTATAAGAGAACTGAAAGAGATCACGACGGAGAGAAAAACCTCAACTTCATGACCTCGTACTCCAGCTTCCTCCAATGTCTCACGTCAATTGTTTCATCTTTTTACCCAAGTACTCCCTACCATAACAAGAGAGATATTTTTATTTAAAAGTTAAAACAGAGATTTCTCCAAATGTAACAATCAGAGAGTATAAAAAATGAAGTAGTAGTAAGTTTTGTAGTCATGGATCAGCGGTTACGTACCTTTGGAAAAATCATAAAACAAAGTCAAAATCTGAAACTAGGTACTCGAAAAACAGAATACTCCACCAGCTGTAAAAGCACCCCGACCACGCATTACTAGAGGTTGATTTCCATAGATTTCAGTAGTTACATGTAATTAAATACTGAGAGTTGTGCACTCCTTACTGTATCATTGCAGCTCGATGAGTCCCTTCTCTGTTGACAATATCCACGACTCCAACGATATTCAAGACCATAATATACATTATTTTTTGTCAGATATAACATAGCACAAATACAAGTAAAGAAAACTGATGAAGAATGAATGGCTCACATCTCACAATACTTTTGAATGACAAAGTGTGAACCAGGTTCACCGTGGAAGGTAAAAGATTTGGAGAAAATCAAGAAAAGAGAGAAAATCATGGGTCTTTATTTCTACCACTCCTGTTTCATTTCTTTTATTTTTTGTTATTATTTCCTATATTTGAAAAAAAAAACTATTGCTATGCTGGGAAATCAAAACTATTGTTATATAATGGTTATTAAGGTATTTATTTGTATACATATGTTTTTTACCCTTTAATCAAAGTCAACATTTAAATTAAACCTCGAAATTGAGGTTTGAAATTTCACATAGGTCAGTATATATGGTGATTTAGGACTTGAATGGATAGTATGGACGAGTCTGAAGGGAACTTACGTATTAAATTCTTTTTACTCATGTTCTTCAAAAAAAGTTGAAATAGACGTTCAACGAGTTTGATAATTTAGGAATTTGTTCTTTAAGGCATTAAGTTGGTATACAAAATTGGAATACGTCATATCTTAGATATTAAATGACATTTTAATAAAAAATAGTAAAATATGTGATGTACTCTTTTCTCCTTAATTAATATTTTATCCAATTGGATTTTCCTGATAAAATATTTAATAAGACAACTAATAATCGTATTACTAGATATGTATACCATTTTTTCTTTCACTAGATCTTTTACCCACATATATGCCTAATTAAGAGCTATCTCTGAAGTGTTTTGTCTAGTTCTCTTGCTTTTCTTTACAATTATTAGTTGGGAAAAAGAAATGTTTTCTGACACGATCCCACAACAGGAACCTTGTTTAATGTAATGTAACAAAACAAGAGCTCTATTTAATGTGTCTTGTCTAGTTCTCTCTATATACACTTATGCGTATACCTTTATCATACAAACTAGAAGAAAACACTCCATCCTCAAAATCATGACAATATCTCTTCACAAATACCTACTAGGTCAAGAGGGCCTAAGTGAAGAGTGTAAGAAGTTTTTCTCTATCTTACCAAAAGAAAAATGATGGATGGGATCATATATCTACAACTACTAAGGTTTTTAGGCAATGCCAAGAACAATTCAAGGTGTGATTGCATGTCAATAACAATTTTAAGCTCAAGATAGTGATATCATCCTTGTTACACTTCCTAAATAAGGAACCACTTATTTAAAATCACTTTTATTTGTTTTAGTGAATCGAATGAAATTTCCTGTTTTTAACAAAAAAATCACCCTTACTTGTTAAGAACCCTCATGATCTTATTCCATTCTTGGAAATTAGATTCTATGTTGATGGTCTTGTCCCTAATTTTTCATCCTTCACTTCACCTTGACTCTTGTCAACTCATATGCCCTTTGCTTCATTGCCAAAATCTGTCCAAGATTCAAAAACAGAACTTGTTTACTTATGTATGAATATGGTGATCCGGTCGGTCATTTTTGAAAATTTTAATAAAATTACCATTTTGCCCCTCCTGATATCGACTCCGAGTCATTTTTGATTGAGTTTTAAAAGTTGGTTTCGAACTATGAAAGTTGAGAATTTTGTAAGTTTATTACTTTGAAAGACTAAAGTTGTTAAAAAGTGATTTTTGGTGTCATTGAAGTTTCAAGCGTCAGAATGAAATTCCAGTTATTTCATTAGTCTCGGAATGTAGAAATTAATCTTTTGAGAATTTTCGATTTTAGATTCGGAGTCTTTTTGAGAATTTGAGGTCCTAAGTTGGAAAATTGTGAACTTTTTGCCTTTGAGTTGACTTTTGTCAATATTCTGTGTTCGGATGCTCGGATGCTCGGATCAGAATTCTGAGAATTACGTTGGATTCAGGGGATGATTTAGACCTAGGTGAGGTCTTGGTTGAATTTTCAGAGGTCCCAAGCTTGTTTTAGCCTTTTAGGCTATTATGTTAGTTTCTTGTGACTTTCATGGATGTCGGGTCAAGAACACCTCAAATTCATATTTCGAAGGTTCCATTGAGTTCGGAACATCGAGTATAGTCAACTTTCTTATATGGTTTGTGTGTACGAGAGGTTCTGAATGAATCACGAGGGACTATTTGATGATTTAAAAGTTGGTTGATAGTTCTAGTGTTTGTGTGCTTCACTTTAGTAATTGTCGTGTTCGCAAAGGGTCAGGTCCCATGACCTTTGCGTTTGCGATGGAGATGTTGCGATCGCAACATTCGCTTCAGCGATGACCGGTTCACGATCGCCAAGGACGAATTTTATTTGGGATTCACTTTTGCGATCAGAATGTCGCTATTGCAACATTAGGGGGGGGGGTTGGCCTGCAAATTTTGGAGTATTACCCATTTTTCTCTATTTTGAGCTTTGTAAAATCCCTGGAGGCGATTTTGAAGACATTTTTTGTGCTAAATCATTTGGGTAAGCTTTTGTGACCCTAAAACTTCAATTTTCTTGGATCATTTATGGATTTTAACATCAAAACTTAGAATTTTGATTGGCAAATGGCAAGGTTTTTTGAGAACTTGAGTTCTAAACTAAAATGGTGATTGTGAACTTATTTTAATTCCTTTTTCGAAATGGTTTGCACCAATGAGTTCCAAATGCGATGGGTTACATTTTCAAGTAAAGATTTTCATATTCAAATCTCATTTTCGGAATTCAGTTTTTGAGTTGATCAACCCATTTTTTTCAAAGTGTATGATGTAGGTATTGTTATTTCCGAAATCTTGTTGTGATTACTTAATTGAATTAGATTATGTGGCTTTGGACATTGTTCAGAAAGGGAGGCTCAAGTCTTGAATTGACTTTTTGATTGAATTGAAGCAAGTGATCTCCTAACCTTATAAAATTGATAGAAACGTGTGTTTCCCTTCATTTATATGTGTTGGGGAATAATGAGAATGAGGTGATGGGTTCATTGTTCCACTTAATTAATATTAATGAATAAAAATGATTAATGAAAAGGCAGTGTGTTAATCATAATGCTTTATGAATTGCCTTGTTGTGGACCCTATTTTTTTGTTTGATGAAATGCTTTGATGGAATTAATGTGGACTTGAATTGCTTGAGTTGTTGTCTCTTTCTTATGTTGTGAAATTGCTTATTTGCATTGATATTGTTGTGCAATGTGATGAGACATGTGATACAAAGTCGAAGGGAAATAGTTTCTGCTAATGATGTGATACAAAGCCGAAGAAAATGGTTACAGTTATCAATGTGATATAAAACCAAAGGGAAATGGTTCTGGCTAGTGGTAATGTGCCGAAGGGAAATGGTTCCGGTAAGTGATATGATATAAAACAAATGGAAAATGGTTTCGGCTAGTGATATGATATAAATCCGAAGGGAAATGGTTTCGGTTAGTGATATTGTCTCGAAGGGAAATGATTCCGGCATGTACATGGGTTTGAATTGATAAAAAGGAAGAACATACTCACCTCATCTTAACTCAACTCAAGGTTACTCAACTCAACTTACGGGTACTCAACTCAATTCAATATGAAAGTAACGATAAAGATGCAGTATAAAAAAAGCTTTTAAAAAAGTAGATAATAACTCAATGTATGTGAAAATATAGTAACAAACTCTTTACTCATATTTGGGAGATTCTCTAACCGACAACCATCACTATGAGCTATATGATGATACAACATCTCACACACGCTGCCAGAACTGTCATATACCTTGCCAGAGTATAGGACATCCTCAACTAAGTGGATCCACTAAGCTATGCTTAAAAGCAATAAGGAATCATCTAAAAAATGTGATTCATTACCCATGTCAGCATACATGGTTTATGATGATTTTGAGTTGTTTGAACTCATCTCATATCGGTGATCAATACTACTCCAAATAATATATATAACTCATGATCACATGTTTTAAAGAAAATATAACTCCTCCTCAATTTGAGATAATTACTCAAAAAATTCTCTTAAAAGAGATGATACTCAAAAACTCCTCATGAACTCATTTAGAAAACAAGGTTTCTTCTCATTTAAAATGTAAAAGTTTTAATTGCTTGGGAATACTTAGTCCCCTCATACTCATTTAAAAAAAACAACTCGACTCTCCTGAGCCTCATACTCATTTACTCAAGTCTTAATTCAAGTTTAAAAAGATTGAAAAAGACTTCTCAACGTGACTCAAAAGGTTTCTCGAACTTTACTCGTAATATTTACTTTAATTTGAAAAGTGAATTCAAGCGTTATGATTTGGATAAATAGGATCTCTCGATGATTAAGTGAAGTTTGTATAGTTATAATCAGGAAGAAAGCGAAGGTATGATTTGAAAGAACTCAAACAGAACGAACGACGCAAAAGAAACGGGGGAAGGCGACCCTGGTGCAGAGCGCCAACCTCAAACTTCAGAAACTCATTTCTGGCGCACTGCAGGCGCGGGGCACCATCCCCCTTGGTGCCTCAGTGGCGCGCCGCCCCAGCATGTGCCCAGAAAATTTCGACGAATTTTTTTCTTTGATTTTTGGTCCTAATTCACCTAGAATCGATTAATTTTTTCCAAAATCCCTTAGATTCGTAAACCCAACACAAGTAAACGAAAAACCACTCAAAATTCCTAAAGAACAACCCTCAAACACAAGACCCAACACAAGTAGTCGCGGGTCTTGTCCCGACACTCGTCTACATATAGTAGAGGCTTCATAGATATACTGTTTTAGAGAGTTTCAGTTTCAGATGTTTTATTTAAAATTTATGTTTCATACTTAGTATATTCACTTTAGTTTTGAGATTCAGTAAACTATTTTTGAAACGTTTCTTTCAATTTGATGCTTATGTATGCTTGAGTTAGCCTTCTACTTGTAGTCAGCCAAGATGAGGGTTCACTTGAGGACATGGTGTAGGTTCAGGTCGTGACAAGTTTCTACAACAAACTAGTTATTGTTGGATTGAATTTTTTTTTTTGGATGACATAAACAAAGTTGAAAATGTGATCTCCAAAGTGGAGGGCATGTATAGAGAGAGAAATGGAGAATACAAGTGAGGGGTGGAAAATTAAGAAATAAAAGAAGGGGTTTTATAGTTGGTATTGGGTATTTTGACAAGGTTAAATTTGGGAATCTTGTAAATAATATTCTATATATAGTGATTTTCATTAGATTTGATCAGAAGTCAAAATTATACAAAATCTATTAATTATAAAAACATTCCAAAAATATAATCTTAGTAAGAAAATATTTATCATAAAATAGGTTAATGAATTATTATTATTATTATTATTATTATTATTAATTTAGTTGTTTCCTAGTCAACACTTTTCTTAAAATGGGTTTCTTGTCTCTATATACATTTTTATGTTAACGACTCAATTTCAAGAGTGAAATATCTAGTCCATATATACATGGTTTACCAATATATTCCTCATTAATTAATTAGCACACCTCATAGTTTGGTTAAGTTTCATTTAAAAATTATTTTTTTATTTTTATATAATAAATTTTGATATATTATTTTATGTTTATATATTATTATTTTATATTTATATATTATTTTACGCATTATTTTGCAGAATTAGAAAAAAAAAGTAACAACAATACTTTTGCTATATTAGAGAAAAAAAAATAACAATTATATATTTCATCCCTCCCAAAAGAGGTATAATATTGATCGAAAGAAAAATAACAATTATATATTTCAACCCAACCAAAAAAGGTATAATATTGATTGAAATTTGAATATGTACATTTTAATTTAATAAAAATAAAAGTTTAATTAAAACTTTCTTAATAGATATTTAATATAGTTTCTATCCATAAGATAATTTTAATATAAAAAGTACATTGGTACTTGCCAAAAGACAATAATTTGACTCTCAAAAGCACTTTTTAAAAAAGATTAGTCAAACACAATTTGCTTATGAAAAACACTTTTCAAATACATTAGCCACACAAAAATAACTTATTTTTTTCAAAAGCACTTTTCTAAAAAGCTATTTTAAAAAGTGCCAAGAGAAATAAACAATTTTTAGCCGCAATATCATAGAGACTGTCACGACCCAAGACTACCCCCTAGAAGTGACATGGTGCCAAGAGCCATGAGTGACCCTAAGCAAACCACATGACATGGCATGATAGTAAGATAACATACACAAACAAAATAAACTAAAAAAAAAAAGTCTCAAATATATGTCATATCATAACGGATAATATGATACAAGACAACATATGTGGAATCAACTAATTGTCTGAAAAGCCTTTAATCATAAAGAGTTGCTAGGACAAGTCCATAGCTAACTCTAAACTGTCTGAAAAGTGAAGTAACATATTGAAGAAAGTCATAAAAGGTATGTCCTTGAAATAGGAGGACTCACCAAACGCAGTGAACACTTAGAGGATTCTGTACTACCGCAGCCTGAAGGATGTACATTAGAACCTATATTATAAAACAGTGTAGACAGAATAGTATGTGGTCAGTAATTCAAATGTACTGAGTATGAAGAAAATGCATAAACATGATATCTGAACTTGATGATTTTGTAAAGCATGTCAATGCAATGATCAAGTAAACATAACATGAAAACTAATGATTTGATGTGGAACATAGTACAAGGTCATGCAATATCTGAAAACATACTGATTTATGAGATGTATACAATAACCGACCTAAACCATGTGAGCTACAACATGGAGTTCAATGTTCTTCTCCCACATCGAAAAAAAGAGTGTCCTACTTGCCTAGGTAAGGACAATGATATCTGAGCTAAGGTGGATCCACTAATTAATGTATATCTGAGACAAATCCTACGGTAGAACATAGTTCTAGGGCTTTTGAGATTGCTACAAAAGGTCGACAAACGATAAACGAAAACCTTCATTCCAAGAGTCCACTTGATGCTAAGTATACTCTTAACGAAAACATGCATAAATATGAAAACATTAATAATCTGATAATACTGAATCATAATAAAAATTTAATAGAATATTGAGTAGCTCCTAAATCACGATAAATGAATATAATCTGAAAGATACTTTATCTGAAAGCATCTAATTCATGATAATCATATATACTTAGATAAACTTCAAAATCAAAAGCATCATAATTCATGAAAATCTGATAATCTGAGATATGTATGTGAAAATAACATAATTATGATCATGAAAATACTAGCATGCTTTGGGTTCATGAAAATATCATTGAAAATATTGAATTATAATCAATTTTTGCTTAATAAGATCAATCATGAAAAAGAAATCAAAATTCAATAAAAACCTAGAAGAAATCATGAAACCCTAGACTTGAGAGTTGATAGCTTGAGGAAATTAGGGCTTCTTTGGGACTCAATGGGGGTAGAAAAACCCATTGATGAAGTTCTCGCATACTCTGATTGGAACCCTAACTTGAATTGGGAAGAAGAGACTTAAAGCTTGAAACGCTTTATCTAGCCTTGGGAGAAAACTTGAGAGAGAAGAAAATTGGATTTGGAAGAATAAGAGTGAATGGGGAGGTTAGAGTATTTAGGAATCAATTATTTCCCTTTTAAAATAGGCCTAAAACGACATTGTATAGGAATTAAAATAGTGGGAGACGACTGAAATAACCCTCACTTAAAACTGCCGGAACCATCTTCACGAACCACTATACAGTCCGTACAATATGGACCGTAAAGGTGTCCGTAGAACGTCTAAGCTTCTCAATCCTGAGTGTCACTTCCATAGAAGCTTCTACAAATCGTACAACCTTCCACGGTCCATATAAGGGTCTGTGAAAGACAGGGTTCATGAGTCCTTGGGCTCTAGTTCACTGATCGGTACATGGCCCGTGAAAGCTTTTACTGTCCGTAAACCCATCCTTGAAACTTAACTCCAAAAATTCCAAATAATGAGTTCAATCATAGATCCCTTTCACGGTCCGTGAATGGGTCCGTACAAGCCCTCTTCTATAACATTTCAGTTCTTTTCTATTCCAATGTCTGATTTGGTCTTAGGAACTTCCAATGTGTTACACAAATTCTTGGTGTATTTTAATTGGTTATATCAAGTTACTTGAATTACTTTTTAGATAGCTTATAACCAAGCATTATAAAGACTTAAACGAAATTTCTTTAAAATGTCAATCAATCCTTGTAGTTCTGACTTAAATACAAACACAATATATCATCGAAGGACTACACTATACAAACAAATGACTAAAACAAATAGAAAAATTGAAGCAAGAAGTTATATAGTACGTAGTTCAATCACGAAGCGATCATGTTAACTAATATAATGAGTAAAAAACTTAACCTATCATGATTATTTAATATTATAGACTAGAAAGTAGCTAGATAAGGAACAAGTTTTGTTAGCAAAATTAATGCATAGGGAGAACAATAAGGGAACAAATTTAAGGTTTATATATTTTTTACTCAGACTTTTCGTTTGCTTTGTTTCAAAAAAGTGCATAGATCCTCCAAGCCAATATATTTTCTTCATTCACGTTTTAATTGAGGCTGTCCACATAGAAATGGTAGCATGGTTGTATTTGCCAATCTATAAGAATGAAGATCAAGACACGACTCTTAGTGACACACTTCACAAATGTCCTGCAAGCTTTGATCGCCAAGAATGACAAAGTGCGTATTTTGAGGTTGTCTTCAATTTTTAGGTAACTTACGGAAATCCATTCGTTTAGAAGCTAATTATTTAGATACATGCTAGTTTGCAATATTATAAATCTTACTAGATTTTGGACTTCTGATACATGTATCTGAAATGTCCATAATCCAGATACCTTCAGATATATGTATCTCGGATATGAGGCCAAAATTAGATGTAATTATTTTAGATACATTGTATCCAAGTGGATTCACATATATCTGAGATACATAGATGAATCCCGCTCACCACTCTCCTTCCTTGCTAGCGTATCTAGTTTCTCAGATACATGTTTCTAGTGCCAGATACATGTCAAATATATGTATCTAATACAAGATACATGCCAGATACATATATCTAAGTTTTTAAGATTGATAGATTTTATTTATTTTTTATTTGTGATCAAATCTAAAGAAATCAATATATATAGAATGTTATTTACAAAATTTCCATATTTAATCATGTAAAATATTTCACACCAACTATAAAACCTCTTCTTTTGTTCCTTAATTTTCCACTCCTTAACTGCATTCTCCGTTTCTTTCTATAATCATGTCCTCCACTTTGGAGAAAAACAAATGTTCCTCTGTGATAACAATCAAAGGTCATTTGTTGATACTCAAGCTTTATTGTTATGAACATAGGGGGGAATAGAATTTGAGTGGTGGGTCTCACGATTTAAATATCAAAATCAAATGGGCCCGAACAATTTGAGTTCTTTCCCTCTGTTCACTTGTTCCTATTTTCTCAAGATGCCTCAAGTTTGGTTCAATGGGGGTTCGAAAGAGGAAAAACTTAAATTGTTCGGCCGCGATTAAATCATGAAACCCATCACTCAATTTCTCATTCCCACCTCTTTTCAAGACACTCAATAACTCGTGCGTCACTTTTTCTTTTCCCTACACGCACACACACATTATCATCATATATCATCATCATCAACATCATATATCATATATCATCAATTCATCATATCATATATTATTATAAGTGAGAAGAGTCTAAGTTAAAAGTTGAATTGCTAAAATGTCCTTTAAAAGTAGATTGATCATTTTATTATTTTATAAGAAAATTAATTTTCTATTAAGTTTAATTGAAAAGACCTTTCATCTACCTTTTGTAACATCTCGAAAATTTCTAAGTTGAGACACGAGTCATTTTTTATGGTGAATAAGTTTTTTTCCGAGTGATTCAAAATTTTCTTAGATGTTAAGGTCGCTAAAATTCCATAGCATAAAGTTGAGTTGGAAACTTTCATTCCAATTAAATTTCTCTATGAGATTATTCTTTGGTCAACTTCAAACAACCATAACTTTTAGCACAGAAACAATTAGGTGACCCATGACCTATCAAATCAAAGATCTCTGAGTCCTCTTTCCAACGCCACCGAGTTTACTAAATTTCAAGTTCAGATGAGGGAGATATGTCCATTTGAGTGTAACATGTCTAGTTAAAACAATTCTTCTATTTTAAGGAAGGGTATTTTGGTCTTTTCCTTTCCCCCACTAGCCTAGCTCATTTCTGTTAATCTTTTAGGGGTCTAAATAGATGAGAATCAGTTTTAGTAGTTCATAAACACACTTAGGGTTTTTGAGAGGAGTTCAAGAGCAGAAAAGAAGAGCGTTCAAGATTCTGGCGAGCTTTGAGGATTTTTCACCAAGAATTCAATTCTTTCGAGGTATGTAAGCTTTCATAGTAATGGGTTTGTTCACCTTCACGCCAATCATGAGTTTCTTTACTGAATTTATCCATGATATTTCATGTATTAAGGTTCTTGATGAGTTTCTTGAGGTTTGTTCTTCATTCCTTGTTAATGGAGTTTGTTGAGTTCTTGAGGTAAGGGTTTTTAGTTTGAGGGTTGTTCTTGAGGAAATTTAAGTAGATTTTTGTTTAATTATGGTGGGCTTACGAATCTAAGGATGTTTGGAAGAAATCAATCGGTTCTATGTGAATTAGGATAAAAAAATCGAGAAGAAAAATTTGTCGGGACATCCTGAAATTTGGCTGGGGCGGCGCGCCCCTGTAGCGCCTGAGGGGTTGGCGCCCTGCGCTTGCAGTGTGCCCTAAACTAGCCTCACAAAACTGAGGGCTGGCGTGGTGCGCCACTGCTGCGCCAGGAACGTCAGGTCCCTTCCGCCTCCGTTCTTCGTTCTTTCAAACCATATCTTCGCTCTCTTCCTAATTTTAACTATCCAAACTACATCTAATCATTGAGAAATCCTATATATCCTAATCATGATTCTTGAATTCATAATTCAAATTCAGGTAGAGTTAAGAGTAAAGTTCGAGAAAGTCCTTTTGAGTCTTTTCGAGAAGTCTTCTACAATTATTTTTAACTTGTTTCAAGACTTGAGTAAATGAGTATGAGAATGAGAAGAGTTGTATTCATGAGTCTATACTGTAATTGAGATCTTTCAATCGAGTCGTTCATGCCCATAATTCCGCATGAACTCCATAAATTAAGTATCCCTGAGAGGAGTAATATCGTTGAGTTAGGAGTTTCGAGTTCTTGAGTCTTGAGTTCTGAGTACTGAGTCTCCATTTGTAACACTCCGGAAACTAGTAGACTAATCTAGAGCTTAACGTGAGTGTTAGAGTCATGAATGTACCTTCCCATACCTAAAAATATAGGGTTTCATGTTAGAACGTCAAGGTACGACCCCCAAGGACCAACCATGGGTCCTTGAGGAGGACCCCAAAAATCTGCCTGGGCAGTCACCCATGGAGGGGACCCATACATTGTGGGTCAGGCCACGCCTCGTGGGTCAGGGCCCGTAGGTCAAGCCCTGAAAACCAGGTCTCTAAACCTAGACCACGCTTCACTAGCACAGGCCATGGGTCCAACCACAGTCCGTCGGTGAGGGGCGTGGGTGAGACCTGAAAATTGCTTTTTGGCAGTTAAGTGTAGGGGGAATTATGGGGATTCATAGCTAAGGTATGGTAGTCCTTCATACATGGAGTCCCTCCAAACTCAATTTCAAAACTAGTAATTCCCCAAAAACTAGGGTTTGACTCCAAGTGATGGATTCCTTTCAAAAATGATTCTAATGATTTAATTACTTATATTATTATTGAATTGATGATTTATTATGGTTTTTATGTTAAAATCTCCAAGAATCCATGAAATCTCCATATTCCCAATTTATGACCTTGTGATGTGGGTGAATTAATGAAAGAAGGATATTATGAGATTATGCTTTTAGTAATTGAGTTATTTGAATTATGTTATTATCCACGTCTAATGTAGTAATTCTAGATGTGTTGATTTGATATGAGCTTTGACCCTTAAAAAGGCATGATTTATGAAGGTTATGTATATGCTTTAAGAACACTTTGAGAGTGAAGCGTACATGATTATGATAATGTTGCTGTGTTGATTGAAAAGATATTTTCATAAACACATAATGAACATAATGTGAAAGGTTTTCTCACAATATGATGATTCTAAGGTTGAAAGGCTATTCTCACCTAATTGAATCTAATGTTATATGTAGACATGGATGGTGAAAGGTTATTCTCATCACGCATGATCTAATGAGCTATCATAATGAAACAAGTTATGATTTAGTAAGTACTCCATGGGACAAATGGTTAGCACCGAGTGGATATTGAATATGAGATGGAAGCTCCTCGTGAGAAAGGCCAGGTTTCTAGAAGCAATCTCTTGAGATGGAAGCTCCCCCGTGAGAAGGCCGGGTTTCTAGTAACAATCTCCTTATCCCATAAACTATGCGCCCTCATAGGTCTTTTAGCTAGTGGATCCACCTAAAGCTAACAAATGATGGTCTTACCTTAGGCAAGTAGGGACAACCCTTTTTCGGTGTGGGTAACACCAGATTCCATGTTAAGCTCACATTGTCTATGTCGGTTAAGGCTTATTCCCACTATGACAACAATATGAACAAGAATATGAATTATGAACTATGGTTACTCAAGAAGCTTTACTTAGCATGGGTGAAATTATGGGATCTTATTCATGCATTTCATAAGTATGCTTTGAGGGTACTTATGGTATGTTCTCTTATGATATGATGATCTATGTAATGAACATGCTTATGACTTATGCTTTTCCATTATCTTCAGAATAATGCTTTAACTTAGTAAATTGCATGCATTCAACTAAAATGTCCCTATTTAGCATGTTTTCAAGGTTTTATGCATGGCTATCATACTTAGTGCATCTTTGTACTAACCCATAGTTTCCTATACTTTTCCCAAGTGTAGGGTCCGGTTCTTAATGCGGTCATCATTTGGTTAAAACTTGGATTCGACTATTCTCCTAGCTTGTGGTGAGTCCTCATGATTCGAGGATGGTTGTTTCACTTGTAGTTTCATTTCTACTATTTCCTTTTCGGACTATGTTGTATAGGATGTGTCCCTTTTCATTTGAACTATTGTAATAGATTGCTATATTGAGACAAGTCTAGACTTCTGCATTCCTTTATGAAAATTTTGGACTTGAAATGTGTTTTCTTCTCTTTATTGTTCTATGCTTATGTTATGATATGCTAAGTGGCTTACATGGTGTCTTTTGGTGTTCTATGTGCCTTGTTACATCTAGGGGGTACCCTGGATCGTGACACCATAATATTACTATTAAGATCCCTGAGTTGAGTCGTTCATGTCCATAATTCCACATGAACCCTCTGATTTGAGTTATAAATTTTGAGAAGCTTTTTTTTTTAAAGCCAACATTTGAGTTCTTAAACTGAGTTTTGAAGAAAGTAAAGATGAGTTTTGAGAAATGAGTTTCTAAAACATGATTAGTATGACAATCAAGTATGCCATCAATGTATGAGCAGTATGGTATCGAGATATACCATCCATGTTTATGCCGTATGACTTCCCGAGTCATCAATGATCATATTAGAGTATGATTTTGATATGTTTTTGAGAAAGTGTTTTCAAGTATGAATTGAGTAAGAGTATAAGGGGTCTGTGTATTCCGAGAGGTATCAATTTTTACATTGATAAAAGAGAAACTGAGATTTCTAAATGAGTTATGAGTTCAAAAGATATTTCAAGAGAAGTTACCTTTTTTAAAAGGGTAGTTTAAGCAATTATCTCAAACCAGAGGTAGAGTTATGTTTGTAAACATATAAGTATGAGTATATATTATTGGGAGTAGTATTGAGCACCGATATGGGATGGATTCAGACAAATCAAAATCCTCATAAACCATGTTTTCCAACATGGGTAAAGGGTCATACTTTTTAGATGATTCTTTATTTATTTTTAAGCATAGATTAGTGGATCCACTTAGTTAAGAATGTCCTATACTCCGGCAAGGTATAAGACAATTTTGACAGCGTGGGCGAGACAATAGTATCATCACGTTTCTCATAGTGATGGTTGTCAGTTAGAGAATCTCCCAAATAAAAGTAAAGAGTTATTATTGTATTTTCATATACATTTGAGTTATTATATTTTGTTTTAAAAGTTTCATGTATATAGTATCTTTTATTGTTGCTTTCATATTGAGTTGAGTATTCTTGAGTTGAGACGAGGTGAGTATGACTTCCTTATTATCAGTTCGAGCTTATACTTAAGTTGCAGAGTTCCCCTTACATGCTCGTACATTCCATGTACTGACGTCATTTGGCCTGCATTGTTTCACGATGCAGATACAGGTATTCAGGATCATCAACAGGCGTTTTATTGAGGTCATGTGATATTCCAATCAGATTTGGTGAACCTTCTTATATTTCGGAGTACTTCACCTTTACCTTACAGTTAGTAGTTTGGAGATGTCGTGGGTTTTGTCCTGATATCCTTCTGTAATAGTAGAGGCTTCATATATAGACAGAGTACAGGAGTTTTCTGTATTTACTTTCTTTTGAGTATTGTTCAGACTTTTTAAAGTTGAGTATTTGAGTTACATGAATTTAATTTAGTTTTAAGCTTATGTATTCTTGAATTAGTCTTCTGCATGTAGTCAGCCATGATGAGGGTTCGCTTGGGGACCAACAATAGTTCTCGAGTGTCGGCCACGTCCAGGGTGTAGACTCGGGTCGTGACACCTTTGGATCTGTACAAATTCTACGAACTTTTTATTTACAAGTTCAATATTTTATGTCATGTATTTTTTTTCACTTTTAGTTTCCAGCAATTAAACTTATCATATTCTTCTTCAAACCATATTCCTTATTCAACATTTTAATGATACACATTAAAGTTGTCGTCATTACCCAAAAATTTAGAAAATTTGAGACGCCATATTAATTGATTTATTAGGATACACCAAGTTCATACTGCTAATTGTACAAAAATGTAGCCAAATTACTAATAATAAATAATGATCACTTTAAGAATGCAATTAACTCTTTGTCCCTATTTTTCATTTTCTACTCTATTTGAATTTCATATACTTAACGTTTGACTGATCAAATTAATCTAATTTAATGTTGAAAGCACATGAAAAGACTATTGTTTTAATATGCATTACATTTATAAATTTGGATGAGCACAAATAAAGAAGAGGTGACCTAGAGCTAAATTTAGAAAATCTCATTTCACCTTATGATGCTCTCGATTTCAACTGTTTTTATGGCTTTTCTTTGTTGGAAGAAAAAAGGTCAGTTTGAATTTACTTATTTATTTTTTCATCAAGGTTAAAACATTTCATGTGTTCGTAATTTATTTATCATTTTCATATGATATAATATTATAAATAGTATAAGTTTGTTCAAATGATTTGATGCTTAGGAGATGAAAGCTAGGATGACATTCACATTGGTATATATATATATAGTATTAGATTAGATCATAAGTCAAAATTAAATCAAAATATCAATCTTAACAATTTACCAAAAACATAATCTTAGTAAGACAATCAGTATCATAAAATATGTTAATAAGTGAATATTATTGTTAATTCTATTTTTGCCCGATCAATGTTTAGATATTTTGAAGTGGTTTTCTCGTCTCTATATACATTAGTATGTAAATAATCAATTTCTCAACCTTGTAGCCTATAATATCAATCTTGATCGCTTAAAATATTTGACTCACAATATTATTATACCCTGACTGTCACGCTCCGAGCCTACACCTTAGGCGCGACTGGCACTTGAGAACCATTGCTGGCCCCAAGCGAACCCTTGGTCTGGCTTAACTCTTAGGGGAAGACTTACTCATAATTAGTATGAACTTAAAAGCACAACTTTTACTCAATGTCTCAAGAGGAAACTCAGAATATTTAGAAATAAACATTCAAACAAGCCTCAAGGGCAACTCAAGTCTAAAACATAACAACTGAAATGAACAAGACTCATGAACTAACAACTATCTATCTATGAAGCCTCTACTAACTGAGATGGACGTCGAGACAAGACCCACGACATCCAAATAACAAAATGAAATGACTGAAGTAAACAAGGGATCCTTCGGAAGCAAGGAGGCTCACCAACAACTCTGAAGCTCAACTGGATCAACGAAGCACTGGATACTGATCCTGGCTACCTGTATCTGTGTCATAACAGATGCAGGTCAAATAACGTCAATATATGAAATGTACGAGCATGTGAGGGGAACTCTAAAACAAGACATAAGCTTCAACTAGAACTGAAAGCAACACTTACCTCGTCTCAACTCAACACAGGGATACTCAACTCATTTCAATATAAAGCAGTAGTAAAGAATGCATTATAAAGAAAGACTTTTAAAATAGTAGATAACAATTTCATGTATTTGAAAATACAATATACTCAGTGTATGCAAGAATACAAAATAAAATTTGTTTGTATGAAAATATAGAATAAACTCTGTGGGAGATTCTCTAACCGACAACCATCACTATGAGCTACGTGATGATATAACGTCCAACCCACGCTGCCAGAACTATCTTATACTTTGCCGAGGTATAGAACCTACTAACTAAGTGGATCCACTAGTCTATGCTAAAAATCAATAAGGAATCTACATGGTTTATGAGGACTTTGAGTTATTTGAACTCGTCCCCATATCGGTGCTCAATACTACTCCTAAAATATAACTAGCTCATATGTTTAAAAACATAACCTTTTCTCTGGTTTGAGATTATTACTCAAAATCTTACTCTTAAAAGATATGGTACTCAAAATTGCCCAAAAGCTCTTTTGGAAATCGTTGTTTCCTCTCATCTTAAATGTGAAAACATTTACTCTTGGGAATACTTAGTTTCCATATATCATTTTAACGAAAATGAACTCATCTCTACTCTTCCTCAACTTAGTGCTCATGTTTTTTGAAACAAGTTTTAAAACAATGTGTTCTTAAAATGACTCGAAGAATTCTCAAGAATTCTCAAGACTTGACTCGAAGGTTATGATTCATATTTATGAATGATTTCTAGATGTTTAGAAATAGTTTAGAGTAGCTATAATCAATAGGAAGTAAAGGTATACTCTAGGAGAACTTAGATAGGTAAAACGACGGAAAAAGGTGGGGACAGGCGACCCTGGCGTGGGGCACCAGCCCCTAAAGTTCAGCGACCCATTTTTAGCGCACTGTTGGCGTGCCACGCCACCTTTCCCCAAGGCAATTCCGATGAAATTTTCTACTTGATTTCTATCCTTAATTCAACTAGAATCGAATGGTTTCTTTCCCAATCTCTTAGAATAGAATACTCAACATACGTACACGATAATCTACTCGAAACAATCCTCAAAACACTAACACTTATCTCAAGAACTCATCGAAATCCCAACAATTAAGATTATGAAATGTATTCCAAGAAAACTCAATAAGAACTCAAATCCTTCAACTTTAAGAACAAATTTGCGCTGAAAATAACATGATTGGTGTGTGGGTGAACGAACCCAACACTATGAGAACTCACATACCTCTTACGAACCAAACCCTTGGCGAAAATCCACAAGTAAACCTCAAGAACTTGACTAACGCTTGGATCTTCTCCTCTTTTTCTAAAACCCTAAGCATATTTTGATTTGGGAAAACTGAACCAAATCAGTTTTGACCAATAATTATTTACTAAAAATGCTTAAATCTGAAAGGGTAAGGAAAAGACCAAAGTACCCCTCATATTTTTGGGTAACTTTCCTTAATTGAACAACTTGACTTCAAACAGTCATATATCCCTCATACAAGCTCAAAAATTAGCAAATTTGGTGGCATTTTATAGAGGATTCCAAGACCTTTCATTTGACTTGTTGGCAATTTGGGCACTTAGCAACGAATTCTGCAATACCCCTCTTCATACTACTACACCAATAGACTTATTTCAAGTCACGATACATCTTTGTGGAACCTGGATGGATTGAATATCTGGAGGTATGAGCTTCCTCCATTATCCTTTCTTGGAGTTCATCCATCTTTGGTACACACAATCTACCTAGATACCTCAATACACCATCTCTCCCTTGTTCAAAAGACATCACTTTCTTCTTATGAACATTTGCTTTTAATTCAAGAAAAATAGGATCTTCGTCTGGTTTCTCTTTCACTTCAGACACTAACGATGATTCAGCCCCATTCATCACCACTACTCCTCCTTCATTGGAATCCATTATCTGAACTCCCAATCGTGCAAGTCTGTGCACATCTTTTGCTAACTCTTTCTTTCCTTTCTCAACATGGGCGGTACTACTCATAGACAATCTGCTCAAAGCATCAGCAACAACATTAGCCTTACCTGGGTCATAGAGAATATTCATGGCATAATCCTTGAGTAACTCCAACCACCTTCTCTGTCTGAGATTAAGCTCTTTATGACTGAATACATACTGCTGACTCTTGTGATCGGTAAACAAATGTACGTGAACACCATAAAGATAATGACGCCATATTTTCAAAGCGAATACTACCGCAGCCAACTCTAAATCATGGATTGTGTAATTCCTCTCATGAATCTTAAGATGTCTGGAGGCATAAGCTATAACCTTTCCATTATGCATCAATACACAATCCAACCTAACTTTGGACGTATCACAATACAAAACAAAACCTTGTGTACCTTCTGTTGAGTTCAACACTGGTGCAGTAGTCAACCTAGTTTTCAATACCTGAAAGCTTTTCTCACAAGCTTCAGACCATTAAAACTTAACTATTTTCTATGTCAACTTGGTCAACAGGGATGAAATAGATGAAAACCCCTCGACAAACCTCCTATAATAACCAACTAATCCCAAGAAACTACTAATATCAGTTTGAGATGTGGGTCTAGGCCAGTTCTGTACTGTTGCAATCTTTTGAGAGTTTGGAGAACTACTCTGAGATTACTAGCATGATATTCCTCATTCCTCGGATAGATTAGAATATCATTAATGAATACGATAAGAAATATATCTAGATAAGTGTAACTCCCCAGAATCTAGTAGGCTAAGCTAGGGCTAAGTGTGTGGGGGTAACTAGCCATGGAAGAGGGTAAGGGCCTAAAATAGCTTGGGAAGGGTTAAAGAGAGCATTTCCCCCCTTGATCCACTTAGTGAGGGACACTGTGGTCGCCAAGGGTACTTGGCGATCTGCCAAAGGTTCCTACCATCGCCTAGTGGGTTGTGCCCCTTGGCCTAAGTGCTGGAACTTTGGGCGGGCCAGGTCAGGGTTCGCCGACCAGTAGGAGCATTACCGACCCTGCCTCCCCCATCGCCAAGTAGCTTGCTCCATGGAAGGAGCTACTATAGATTTAGGCAAGACAAGGGTCCACTTGGTGAGTCACCGAGTGCCCTTGGCTAGCCTCAGCCCTAAAAATAAGTTATGGTCTTTAATGTCATTTCATAATTTCCTAAATTTGATACTACTTCCTTTCACCCCTCATCTAGAAAAGTATATAATCTTTCTATGCTCAAATTTCCCCAAATTAAGACATTCTCCTTAGAATCTAAAAGAAAACCCAAAAGTTCATCCTCTCCAAAAAAATTCTCTCTCTAGAAAACTTGAGGAAGAAGAAGAAGAAGGAGATTCAAGCTAGGGATCAAGAAGCAAGCTTTTGTTCATCAATTTCCTTGGGCTTTGTTATTAAGGTATGGTAGTATTCATCTATGGATAGCTTTCATCCATGGAGTCCTCTCAAAATCTTCAATTTAAAAAAAAGATAGAAATCCCCAACTGTTAGGTTTGATTCCAAAGTCATGGGTTCCTTTTTTAAACTTGATTCTAATGGTTGAATTATGTTATATTAAGCATGAATTGAAATCCCCATATTTTTCAATTGTTATCTTATGATGTGGGTCTTTGTTGAGGAAAGAGGAATGTTATGAAATTATGCACGTAGTGATTGAATCACTTGAATTATAATGAAATCCATGTCTAATGCTTGAATTCTAGATGTGTTGATTGAGAGTGAGCTTTGAACCTTGAAAGGGCTAAGTTTGAGATTATGCATGTTTTATGAAATCTATGTAAATGCTTTAAGAACACTTTGAGAGTGAAGTGTCAATGATTATGATAATGTTGTTGTGTTGATTGAAAGACTATTCTCATGAACACACAATTAACATGATGTGAAAGGTTTTATCACATAATGAAGATTCTAGGTTGAAAGGCTTTCTCACCTAATTGAATTTAATACTTAAATGAAGACATGGACGGTGAAAGGTTTTCTCACACATGATATAAGAGCTATCCTAATGAACTAATTTGGATTGAATGTCAAGGACATCCTCCCATGAGAGACGATTTAAGTTAAGACTTAATAAGTACTCTGAGGGATTCATACTTAGCACCGAGTGGATATTGAATATGAGATGGAAGCCTTCTACGCAAGTTGAGTCCGGGTTTCCCAATTATGTCTCATGAGATGGAATCCTTTTACGCAAGTTGAGTCCGGGTTTTTAGTAGCAATCTCCTTATCCCATATACTACGTGCCCCCATAAGATATCTAGCTAGTGGATCCACCTAAGTTAACAAGCCATTGTTCTACCTTAGGCAAGTAGGGCAACCCTTTTCGGTGTGGGTAACACCGGGTGACCATGTTTTAGCTCACATGGTCTCATGTAGGTTAAGGATTATTCCCACAACAAGAACATGAACAATGAACTACGGTTACTCAACAAGCTTTGTATATGAGTTCAATGGTTTTAAAGATGATGAAGCTTTATATGACTTATGTTTTATTACTTTTAATGTCTAACCTATTAAGCTATGTTTATCTCTATGATGATGTTTAACTTGGTAAATGGCATGTTTTCAAATGAAATGTCCCTTTTTGCATGTTTCAAATATTTTTATGCATGACTATCATACTTAGTGCATCTTTGTACAAACGCCTACTTTTACCTACATTTTTCCCAAGTGTAGGATCCGGCACTAGAGGTGATCATTCTTGTGGCTAGAACTTGGATTTGATTGTTTTCCCGAGCTTGATGAGTCCTCATGGTTCGAGAACAAATTTTCATATGTCTAGTTTCTTTTATGTACTTTCCCTTTTGGACATGTTGTATGGGCTATGCCTTATTTCATTCAATATTGTAATAGATGGCTATGATGAGACAAAGTGTCTAGACTTCTGCTTCCTTTTATGAAAAACTTTTTGAGACTTGAAATGCGTTTTACTCTTATCGTTCTATTGCTTATGTTATGAGGACTAAGTGGCTTGTATGGAGTCCTTCAAGATTCTATACGTCATGTTATATCTAGGGGGTACCCCTGGGTCGTGAAAAACTTGGTAATCAGGGCCCAAGGTTTAGAATGATCTTAGGATGATGTAAATAAGCAACGCCTAGTAGAGTCTTGTTCATAAGTGTGAAGCGCGCCACATTTATGAGTGAGAAGCTACAAGATGTTTAGGAAATTCCACTTCTTTCATTACTCTTAAGTCGTGCAATAGAGTTTAACTCTATAAGGTCTTTCTCCTAATCCTTATCATTGGTTTACAGGATATGACTACTCGATGGGCTTTTGATAGATGGAATTAGGAAGACAATGTGAATTAACGAGGTCCTCCTCAAGCTTCGATTGATCGTTTGGCAGAGAATGTAAAATATATGGAGTTTAGAGCTGCTTTTCAAGTATTGGCTCAAGTCATGACGTCTCAAGCCAATAGAGAGGTTGTATCACCCATGAACCCTACTGTGAATTCAGTGGCTTCAAGAGTGAGGGACTTTGCAAGGATGAACCCTCCGGACTTTTATGGCTCCAAAGTGGAGGAGGATCCCCAAGAGTTTATCGACGAGGTCTATAAGGTACTTGCTATTCTTACTATTATGGGGGTGACTCCGGTAGAGAAGGCAGAGTTATCCGCTTACCAATTGAAATGTATTGCTCAAGTGTGGTATAATCAATGGAAGGATGGGAGGCCAGTAGGAGTGGGTCCTGTAGAGTGGGAATTGTTTAAATTGGCGTTTCTTGATAGGTTCTTCCCCTTGAGTTGAGGGAAACCAAGATTCAGGAGTTCATTAACCTTCGTCAAGGAAGTATGAGTGTGAGGGAGTATGCTCTAAAGTTCACTCAACTATCCAAGTATTCTCCAACTATGGTGGCGGATTCAAGGGCTAAGATGAATAAATTTGTGATAGGAGTGTCCGACATGGTAGTAAAAGAATTTAGTACGAAAATGCTTGTCCAAGATATGGATATTTCACGTCTCATGGTGCATGCCCAACAAATGGAGGAAGAGAAACTCAAAGAAAAGAATAAGGAGGTAAAAAAGGCTAGGGCCGGTGATGGGAACTTCTCCAATGCAAGGTCTGATGGACAAGGTCGACCTAGGTTTAAAAAAAGATTTTCCGTTCAAGGTTCCTCCAACTCTCCTCCAAAGGTCAACAAGGATAAGGTGTCCAACTCTAAACCTCAATGTGGTAATGGTAGTGGATTTTCTATGGCTAGGCCTATTTGTGTGAAGTGTGGAAGGAAACATGATGGTAAGTATCTAGCCAGCACGGATGGTTGCTTTGGTTTTTGAAAAAATGGGCACAAAATGAGAGATTGCCCAATGCTTAAGGTTCAAGGAAGAGAGAGCAAGCAAACTCCTCCTAGTGGTTTGAACTCCAACGCTCCCAAGCAAAACTACTTTTATGCTCTCTAAAACTGAGGTGACTAAGAGAGCTCTCTAGACGTAGTCACCGGTATGTTAAAAGTTTTCCACATAGATGTGTATGCCTAGTTGGATCCCGATGCTACTTTATCCTTTGGGAAGACATTTGTGGGGATGAGATTTGATGTGCTCCCTGACATGTTGTTAGAACCTTTTTCTATCTCTACCCATGTTGGTGATTCTGTTGTGGCTAAGAGGGTTTATAGAAGATGTCCCATTTCCTTATCCCATAGAGTTGCTCTTGTTGATTTGGTAGAGCTTGATATGTTAGACTTTGATGTTATTTTGGTATGGATTGGTTGCATGCATGTTATGTTTCTATAGATTGTAGAACTCGTGTGGTCAATTTTTACTTCCCTAATGAGCCTATCCTAGAGTGGAAGCGAAGGAAATTCTATGCCTAAGGGTCAGTTCGTCTCATGTCTTAAGGCTAGAAAAATGATCTCTAAGGGTTGCATTTACCATCTCATTAAGGTGAGGGATGTTGATTCCGAAACCCCTACTCTTGAGTCGGTCCCCGTTGTAAATGAGTTTCCGGAAGTGTTCCCAGATGATCTACCCGGTATTCCTCCCGAGCGGGAAATAGAGTTCGGTATTGACCTTCTCCTAGATACGTAACCTATCTCAATTCATCCTTATAGAATGTCTTCGGCTAAGTTAAAAGAATTGAAAGAACAGTTGAATGACTTGTTGGATAAGGGTTTTATCCAACCGAGTATCTCTCAATGGGGTGTTCCGTTGTTGTTTGCTAGAAAGAAAGATGGGTCTCTTCGAATGTGCATTGATTATCATAAATTGAATAAAGGGACCATTAAGAACAAATATCATCTTCCAAGGATAGATGACTTTTTTGACCAACTTCAAGGAGCTAACTATTTCTCTAAGATTGATCTTCGTTCGGGTTATCACCAATTGAGGGTGAGAGGGGTCGATATTCCAAAGATGACTTTTCAAAATCGGTATGGCCATTATGAATTCCTAGTTATGTCATTTGGTTTAACTAATGCTCCGACGACGTTCATGGACTTGATGAATAGAGTGTTTACGCAATACCTAGACATGCTTGTGATTGTGTTTATTGATGTATTTTGATCTATTCAAGGAGTGAGAATTAACATGTTGATCATTTGAGGATTGTATTGCAAGTTCTTAAGGACCAATAACATTTTGCAAAGTTTAGCAAGTGTTAATTTTTGTTAAGGCCCCTAGCTTTCCTTGGTCATATTGTGTCTAATAAGGGTGTTGAGGAAGATCCTAAGAAGACGGACACGGTCAAGAGTTGGCCTAGACCTCTAACTCCTTCAGATATTAGAAGTTTCTTGAGTTTGGCCGGCTATTATAGAAGGTTTGTTGAGGGATTTTCTTCCATTGATTCTCCTTTAACTGCTTTGACTCAAAAGAATGCTATGCTTGTTTGGTCGGAAGCTTGTGAGAAAAGTTTCCAAGAGTTGAAAAATAGACTTACTTCCACTTTGGTGTTGACTTTATTGGAGGGTGCGGATGGTTTGTGGTGTATTGTAATGCCTCTAGAGCTTGGTTGGGATGTGTGCTTATGTAAAATGGTAAGATGATTGCCTATGCTTCAAGGCAACTTAAAGTCCATAAGAAGAATTATCCTACCCATTACCTTGAGTTAGTGGCAGTTGTATTTGCTTTAAAGATTTGGAGGCGTTATTTGTATAGGGTGCATGTTGATGTGTTCACCGATCATAAGAGTTTGCAATACGTGTTTAGTCAAAAGGACTGGAATCTTCGCCAAAAGAGGTGGCTAGAATTATTGAAGGACTATGACATGAGTGTTCTTTACCAGCCCGGTAAGAAAAAGTGGTAGCAGATGCTCTTAGTCAGTTGTCTATGGGTAGTGTGGCTCATGTTGATGATAACTAGAAAGAGTTGATTCAAGATGTTCATAGGTTGGCCTGATTAGGTGTTCAATTAGTGGACTCCACCAAGGGTGGTATTATGGTTCACAATGGGTCTGAATCGTCTTTCGTAGCAGATGTGAAATCTAAACAAGGTCTTGATCCTATTTTGGTTGAATTGAAAGAGGTAGTGGTTAAGAAATCCGTTGAGGCTTTTTCCCAAAGGGGAGATGGTGTGATTAGATACCAAGGCCGACTGTGTGTTCCTAATGTTGATGACTTGAGGGAACAAATTTTGTCGAAAACACATAGTTCTCGGTATCCAAGATGTACTGTTATTTGCGGGAAGTCTATTGGTGGAACGGGATGAAGAAGGACATTGCGGGATTTGTGGCTAGGTCTCCTAGTTGTCAACAAGTTAAGGTGAGAATCAAAGGCCGGGAGATTTATCCCAAGATATAGGTATTACCACTTGGAAGTGGGAAGATGTAAACAAGGACTTTATTGTGGGTTTGACCCGCACCCGGAGACAACATGATTCTAATTGAGTCATTATAGATCGGATGACAAAATCAGCTCACTTCATTTCTGTCAAGGTTTCCTTTTCGGCGGAGGACTATGCTAAGTTATACATAAGAGAAATGGTGAAGTTGCATGGGGTTCCTCTATCCATAATTTCTGATCGGGGTACTCAATTCACTTCTCACTTTTGGAAGTCATTACAAAAAGGTCTTGACAGTAATGTTAAGCTTAGCACGACTTTTCATCCCCAAACCCATGGGCAAGCGGAGCGTACCATCCAAATATTGGAATATATGTTAAGGGTATGTGTAATTGACTTCAAGGGTAATTGGGATGACCACTTGCCATTGATAGAATTTGCCTACAATAATAGCTATCACTCAAGTATCGGTATGGATCCCTTTGAAGCCTTGTATGGTAGGAGGTGTAGGTCTCCTGTTGGATGGTTTGAGGTGGGTGAATTTTCCCTACTAGGTCCCGATTTAGTTTATGAGGCCATTGAGAAAGTCCAACTCATTAGAGAGAGGTTGAGGACGACCCAAAGTCGGCAAAAGTCTTTTGCCGACATTAGCAGAAGGGATATATAATTTGAGGATACCGATTGGGTCTATCTAAAAATCTCAACCATGAAGGGTGTGATGAGGTTTAGCAAGAAGGGGAAGCTTAGTCCCGGTATATAGGCCCATACCAAATTTTGAGACATGTTGGTAAAGTTGCTTATGAGTTAGATTTTCCAAATGAGTTGGCTTCAGTGCATTCGATATTTCATGTCTCTATGCTTAAGAAGTGTATTGGAGACCTGGCATCCATAATTCCCTTAGAAGGATTGGGAGTTGACGAAGGTCTTTCATATGAGGAAGTTCCGGTAGAGATCCTAGATCAACAAGTTAAGAAATTGAGAAACAAGGAAATAGTTTCCGTTAAGGTCTTATGGAGGAATCAACTAGTTAAGGGTGCTACTTGGGAGGCCGAGGCTGATATGAAGTCCCGATATCCTCATCTTTTTCCTTCTACTACAATTCTAGCTTGAGGTAATTAGCTCCTCTCGAGTTTTTCCTTATTTAGGAAGTCATGTGTGTTATATGTGTTTTCCATGATTTCCCTATGCTATGCATTTTCATGAGAAACTTATGTTTAGAAAGAAAATGAGCTTATATGATTGATTTTCCTCATGTTGTTGTGCATTTAATATGAGTTGCTTATTGACTTCATGAGATGAATTGATGAATATTCTTTAATTATGCCTTTTGAAAGTAATTTGCATATGAGTTTTATGAGATTGTGTTGAGCATGCTTTTAGCTTGGAGAAGGTAATTCCTCCTAAGAAGATGAGAAAAGTTGAAATTTTGTGCATGATGGGTTGTTAGATGTAGTTCCTACTTCCTTGTGATGCATTGAGTGTGTTTGAGTTGGAGTTGATGTTTCCTCCTTTGAATTGTGCATTGTTATGATGGTACATGCATGATGGGCTGCTAGTCTTGAGTCTTTACTCCCATAAGGTGTCTAGAGTGTCATTTGAGGATGAATGTTCCCAAGGGGGAGATAATGTAACACCCCGGAATCTAGTAGGCTAAGCTAGGGCTAAGTGTGTGGGGGTAACTAGCCATGGAAGAGGGCAAGGGCCTAAAATACCTTGGGAAGGGTTGAAGAAAGCATTTTTCCCCTTGATCCACTTGGCGAGGGAAAGTGTGGTTGCCAAGGAACCGTTGCGATCCGCCAAAGGTTCCTACCATCGCCTAGTGGGCTATCCCCCTTGGCCTAGGTGCTGGAACTTTGGGCGGGCCAGGTCAGAGCTCACTGACCAGTAGGCGTATCGCCGACCCTGCCTCCCCCATCGCCAAGCTTCCTGCTCAATGGAAGGAGCTACTGTAATTTTAGGCGAGCCAAGGGTCCACTTGGCGAGTGTCCAAGTGCCCTTGGCGAGCCTCAGCGTGCAGCAGCCCTAAAAATAAGTTAGGGTCTTTAATGTCATTTCATAATTTCCTAAATTTGATACTACGTCGTTTCACCCCTCATCTAGTAAAGTATATAATCTTTTTATGCTCAAATTTCCCCAAATTAAGACATTCTCCTTAGAATCTAAAAGAAAACCCAAAAAGTCATTCTCTCCAAAAAAGAGTTCTTTCTCTAGAAAAATTGAGGAAGAAGAAGAAAAAGGAGATTCAAGAAGAAAGCTTTTTTTCATCAATTTCCTTGGGCTTTGTGATTAAGGTATGGTAGTCTTCATCCATGGATAGCTTTCATCCATGGAGTCCTCTCAAAATCTTCAATTTCAAAAAAAGATAGAAATCCCCAATTGTTAAGGTTTGATTCCAAAGTCATGGGTTCCTTTTTAAACTTGATTCTAATGGTTGAATTATGTTATATTAAGCATGAATTGATGATTTCCCATGGTTTTTATGATGTATCCTCAAGAACCCATGAAATCCCCATATTTTTCAATTGTGATCTTATGATGTAGGTCTTTGTTGAGAAAAGAGGAATGTTATGAAATTATGCACGTAGTGATTGAATAACTTGAATTATAATGAAATCCATGTCTACTTCTTGAATTCTAGATGTGTTGATTGAAAATGAGCTTTGAACCTTGAAAGGACAAATTTTGAGATTATGCATGTTTAATGAAATCTATGTAAATGCTTTAAGAACACTTTGAGAGTGAAGTGTCAATGATTATGATAATGTTGTTGTGTTGATTGAAAGGCTATTCTCATGAACACATAATGAACATGATGTGAAAGGTTTTCTCACATAATGAAGATTCTAGGATGAAAGGCTTTCTCACCTAATTGAATCCAATACTTACATGAAGACATGGACGGTGAAAGGTTTCCTCACGCATGATCTAAGATCTATCCTAATGAACTAATTTAGATTGATTGTCAAGGACATCCTTCCATGAAACATGATTTAATTTAAGACTTAATAAGTACTCTGTGGGATTAATGCTTAGCACCGAGTGGATATTTAATATGAGATGGAAGCCTTCTATGCAAGTTGAGTTCGGGTTTCCCAAGTATGTCTCATGAGATGGAATCCTTTTATGCAAGTTGAGTTCGGGCTTCTAGTAGCAATATCCTTACCCCATAAACTACATGCCCTCGTAGGATATTTAGCTAGTGGATCCATCTAAGCTAACAAACCATGGTTCTACCTTAGGCAAGTAGGACAATCCTTTTCGGTGTAGGTAACATTGGGTGACCATGTTTTAGCTCACATGGTCTCATGTCGGTTAAGGTTTATTCCCACAACAAGAACATGAACAGTGAACTATGCTTACTCAACAAGCTTTGTATATGCATTCAATGGTTTTAAAGATGATGAAGTTTTATATGACTTATGGTTTATGACTTATGATGTCTAACCTCTTATGCTATGTTTATCTCTATGATGATGTTTTACCAAGGTAAATGGCATGTTTTAAAATGAAATGTCCTTTTTTGCATGTTTCAAATGTTTTTTATGCATGGCTATCATACTTAGTGCATCTTTGTACTAACGCCTACTTTTGCCTACATTTTTCCCAAGTGTAGGGTCTGGCACTAGAGGTGATCATTCTTGTGGCTAGAGCTTGAATTTGATTATTTTCCCGAGCTTGGTGAGTCCTTATGGTTTGAGGACGAATTTTCATATGTTTAGTTTCTTTCATGTACTTTCCCTTTTGGACATGTTGTATGGGCTAGGCCCTGTTTCATTCAATATTGTAATAGATAGCTATGATGAGAAAAAATGTCTAGATTTCCGCTTCCTTTTATGAAAAACTTTTTGAGACTTGAAATATGTTTTACTCTTATTGTTCTATTGCTTATGTTATGAGGACTAAGTGGCTTGTATGAAGTCCTTCAGGGTTCTATATGCCATGTTACATCTAGGGGGTACCTCTGAGTCGTGACAATAAGTCTTGAATACTCTGTTCATAAGGTCCATGAATGCTGCACGAGCATTAGTTAGGCTTAAAACATAACCAGAATCTCATAATGACCATAACGGGTCCTAAAAAATGTCGTAGGGATATCACTTTCTCTTACTCTCAACCGATGATAGCCTGATCTAAGGTATATATTAGAAAAACAAGTGGCACCCTGAAGTTGATCGAAGAGATCATCAATTTTTGGAAGAGGATACTTATTCTTGATAGTAACGTTGTTCAACTGACGGTAATCTATACACATCCAACGAGAACCATCTTTTTTTCACACAAATAAGACTGGAGTGCCCCAACGCAAGATACTTGGTCGAATAAAGCCTTTCTCAAAAAGGTCCTTTAACTGCCCTTTTAACTCTTTTAACTCAGTTGGAGCCACTTTATATGGTGGAATAGAGAGATGACGAGTATCAAGAAGAATATCTATACTGAAGTCTATTTCTCTCTCAGGAGGGACTCCGGGAAGATCATCTGGAAAGACTTTTGGAAACTCTCTCACAACTGGAACTGACTGAATATGTGGTGTCTCAACAATAGAGTCATTAACTCGGACTAACTGATAGATGTACCCCTTGGAAACTAACTTTCTCGCCTTAAGGTACGAAATGAAACGACTCGTAGGCACTGCTGAACTACTCCTCCACTCTATAACTGGCTCATTAGGAAACTGGAACTTAACTACTCGAGTTCTACAATCAACTGAGGCATAACACGCATGAAGCCATTCCATACCTAGAATAACATCAAAATCTACTATGTCTAACTCGACTAAGTCAGCCATGGTGTCCATGTGATTAACGGAAATGGTAGAATCACGATAAACTCTCTCAGCTAGAATAGACTCACCAACAGGTGTAGAAACGCTGAGGTCTCAAGAAGTTGCTCAGGAATAATATCAAAATTCATGGCAATATAAGGAGTCACAAAAGATAGACACGCTCCTGGATCTAGCAAAACATATATATAAAAATTAAAGACTTTGATCATACCAGTGACAACATCTGGCGAATCCTCTTGCTCTTGGCGACTAGTGATAGCATATAGATGGTTTTCCCCTCTGCCTGTCCCTGAAGTAGCTCATCTAGGTACAACTCGATCTGGTGGAGCCACTGAAGAAGATTGGGCTCTATTGCCCCCATTAACACCACCCTGCCTGTTCTTAGGGCACTCTTTCACGAAGTGACCATTCTGACCACTCTTGAAGAAACCAGTGGAGCCATCGCAACACACTCCTGAGTGGGTCCTACCACACTTAGCACATGCAGGAGTCTCATTACCTCCTTGTGCTACACTACCTTGAGATTGAGCAGGTCTAGCTCTTAAATTATGTGAATTATGATTCTTGAACTCACCTCTGTTCCTGGGTGCAGGTGCACTAGCAGATGATGGAGCATGTAAATTTTTCTTATGTTGGAAAGATGACCGGTTCACATTACTCTTTTGCTGCGCGGACTCATTTCATGTTGTCTTTGCCTTCTTATTTCAAAACTCTTCTCTATCTCTCAGCTTATCTTACTCAACCTGTTGCACATGTTTCATCAACCTTGTTATGTCCATGTCCCCTATCAACATAGTTGCCTTACCCTCTTTTCTTGACAGACGAGACAACCCAGAAAAAAACAAGCTCATCCTGCACCTCATGTCATCAACCATCTCAGGAGCATAACGGGAAAGTTGGGTGAACTTGAGGCTGTACTCATGCACACTCATAGATTCCTGCTTAAGAGTGAGGAATTCTCTTACCTTTACCTCTCTCAGTTCATGGGGAAAGACCCGTGAACTGAGAGCACCTTCAAACACAACCCAACTCACAATTGGTGCACCTTCAGCTCTACCCTTCTTCCATTGGTCAAACCAGATTCTAGCAACACCCTTCAGTTGGTATGCAGCTAGTTCCACTCGCTCAACATCAGTAACAAGCATAACCTCAAAAACCTTCTGCAACTCTTCGACAAAGTTTTCTGGATCCTTAGTGACACTTGAACCGGTGAAATTAGGAAAATTCATCCTTAAGAATTCACTGACTCTCTGGATGTATCAGCCACATCCTGTCGATCCCCTCTTTGCTGCCCATTTTGGTTGGCTACCACTTGACTCAACATCCGTATAGCATCCCAGAACTCATCATTAGTAACCTCTCCTTAGGGTTTCACTTTTGGTGAATTTGGTACCCTTTGATCCTCAATTGTCCTCTAGCAAGACGAACTTGAACAGCTCTTCGTGGAGGCATGATCTTAAAGATATGCGCAAGCATGAGTTAGAAGAAAACTTTTATAGAGATAAACTCTATTGCACGAAAAGAGTATGAAAGAAGTGAGGTAGATCCTAAATGTCGCAGCCTCCTAATTATAGATGTGGCGCGCTTCACATCGATAAATATGACTCTACAGACACTACTTCATAGACACCCTAGGACTCTTGAACTCTGTGCTCTGATATCAATTTTGTCACTTCCCGAGCCTACACCCTAGGTGCGACTGACACTCGAGAACTATTAATACCCACAAGCGAACCCTTGGCATGACTTAACTCTTAGCGGAAGACTTACTCATAATTATTATGAACTCAAAAGCACAACTTTTACTCAATGTCTCAAAAGAAAACTCAGAATATTTAGAAATAAACATTAAAACTAGCCTCAAGGGTAACTTAAGTCTAGAAGATAACAACTAAAATGAACAAGACTCATGAACTAACGTCTATCTAACTATGAAGCCTCTACTAGCTAAGATGGACGTCGAGACAAGACCCACGACATCTAAATAACAAAATGAAATGACTGAAGTAAACAAGGGATCCTCCGGAAGCAATGAGGCTCACCAACAACTCTGAAGATCAACTACATCAACGAAGTGCTGGATGCTGATCCTGGTTACCTGTATTTGTATCATAAAAGATGCATGACAAATGCCGTCAGTACATGGAATGTACGAGCATGTGAGGGGAACTCTAAAACAAGACATACGCTTGAACTGGAACTGAAAGAAACACTTACCTCGTCTCAATTCAACACAGGGATACTCAAATCATTTCAATATAAAGCAGTAGTAAAGAATGCATTATAAGGAAAGACTTTTAAAATAGTAGATAACAACTTCACGTATTTAAAAATACAATATACTCAATCTGTATGCAAGAATACAAAATAAACTCGGTTTGTATATGAAAATACAAAATAAACTCTATGGGAGATTCTCTAACCGACAACCATCACTATGAGCTATGTGATGATACAACGTCTAGCCCACGCTACCAGAACTGTCCTATAATTTGCCGGGGTATAGAACCTACTAACTAAGTGGATCCACTAGTCTATGCTAAAAACCAATAAGGAAACATCTAAAAAGTATGACCATTTGTACCCACGTTGGCTACATAGTTTATGAGGACTTTGAGTTATCTGAATTAATCCCCATATTGGTGCTCAATATTACTCCCAAACTAAAACTAGCTCATATGTTTAAAAACATAACTTTTTCTCTAGTTTGAGATTATTAATCAAAATCTTTCTCTTAAAAGAGATGGTACTCAAACTGCTCAAAAGTTTTCGGAAATCGGTGTTTCCTCTCATCTTAAATGTGAAAATATTTACTCTTGGGAATACTTAGTTCCCATATATCATTTTAAAGAAAATGAACTCAGCTATACTCTTCCTCAACTCAGTGCTCAAGTCATTTAAAAGAAGTTTGAAAACAATGTGTAAAAGACTTCTTAAAATGACTCGAAGAACTCTCAAGACTTGACTCTTAGCTCTACCTTGAATTTGATTTATGGATTCAAGGTTATGATTTATGTTTATGAATGATTTCTAGATGTTTAGAAGTAATTTAGAGTAGTTATAATCAATAGGAAGTAAAGGTATACTTTAGGAGAACTTAGACGGGTAAAACAATGGAAAAAAGGTGGGGGCAGGCGACCCTGGCATGGGGCGCCAGCCCCTAGAGTTTTGAGACACATTTCTAGCGCACTGCTGGTGCGCCACACCAGCTTTGTTGGCGCATCTGTGGAGCGCCGCACCACCTTTCCCCAAGGCAATTCTGATGAATTTTTCTACTCGTTTTCTAACCTTAATTCGACTAGAATCAAATGGTTTCTTCCCCAATCACTTAGAATCGAATACTCAACGTATGTACACGATAATCCACTCGAAACAACCCTCAAAATCCTAACACTTACCTCAAGAACTCATCGAAATCCCAACTATCAAGATTATGAAAGGTATTCCAAGATAACTCAACAATAACTCAAATCCTTCAACTTTAAGAACAAATTTGCGCTGAAAATAACATGATTGGTGTGTGGGTAAACGAACCCAACATTATGAGAACTCACATACCTCTTAGGGATCAAAACCTTGACGAAAATCCACAAGAAAACCTCAATAACTTGACGAACGCTTGGATCTTCTCCTCTTTTCTTTTCTTGAACTCTTTTTCTAAAACCCTAAGCGTATTTTGATTTGGGAAAACTAAACCAAATCAGTTTAGACCCCTAATTATTTACTAAAAATGCTTAAATCTGAAAGGGTAAGGAAAATACCAAAATACCCCTCATATTTTTGGGTAACTTTCCTTAATTGAACAACCAGACTTCAAACAGTCATATCTCCCTCATACGAGCTCAAATATTAGCAAACTTGGTGGTGTTGGAAAGAGGATTCCTCATTTGATATATTATGGGCCACCTAACTCATTATGTACTGAAAGTTATGATCGTTTGAAATTGACTCAAACTAATAACTTAAACATAACTTGAAAATTTTCAGATTTAGCTTATTTCCAATTTAATTCTTTCTATTTTTAGCTCTTTGAAATACCGAGGTGTTACACTAACCATTTCATTTTTTGTCTTGATTGGATTATATAATTTCTTACTTTTTAGGAAAATATTATTTGAAATTGTCCTTCTATGTAATAATTTTAAATTATATAAGTTATGAATATATATCTTAATCAAATGGTAGTACGTAAAATAAAATTTAGATTTGCATAGTAATACCAACAAGGTTTTGTTGAGACAATCCTTCTACAAAAGTATCAAGCTAAAAAAAGAGATATATGACGATCCCGTTTCCCGCCATCTCAATGTCAACGGTCACTTGACATAGATGTCTCAATACAAAATACATAGTGGTCATCACCAAATATTTTAATCATAAAACAACCACACACAATCATGGAAATACAACCACATTAATCATGACTATACATCCTTTATATCTCATCAATCATCACTCTATACTATGTATTACATCACATAGTCACTCATTTGTACACATATGATAAAGAAATTTAATCTTTCTCAACTAGTCATGATCTCTATGTAACATCCGGCAATACGAAATAATTGAAGAGGC
>NW_006239209.1:682984-683098 GCF_000226075.1 Solanum tuberosum | reverse complement strand
CTTCACTTTCTAATTCATAATCTATGTACTCTATTGGTGTATATTTTTCATCATTTATTATTATTTATGATATTTGTTTTTTCTTTGGATTTTTAGGTAATTTACAATCTCTAG
>NW_006239209.1:659287-682335 GCF_000226075.1 Solanum tuberosum | reverse complement strand
ACTTCGTATTTATATAATATTTTCATAGTTGTAGTATCTAATTCACCATTAGATTTTTTATTACTTCTTAAAGTTTTTAAACTTTCATCGGATAAATTTTGTTGCTATAATTTTACTGTTCCTATAAGTGTTCTTTCTATATATCCTGGTGTCTCTGTCATTACTATTTTGTTATCTATTAAATGTTTTGATAAATATCCTATCAATAATTGGATTGTTTTATTTATATCTGCCACACAGTCTAAATCTAAAAAATTATGTTGTTTAGTTATTGGTTTAGGTGTCCATTTTTTATTCAATCTTTTATCCCATATAGTTTTTTCTCTATCATATTGTTCATAGTTTTTCATTATAATATTTTGGATTTAAATTTTTTGGGCTTTTTACTCCTGATGTGCTAGGTTTTTCATCCATGTCTACGTCTCCTGTATTTATTTCTAAATTCTTTGTATTATCTATGTTTGCTAAAAGTTCTGTATATGTTTCGCTTGTTTCCGAATGTTGTTCATCTAGATCATCGTCGTTTATTTCATCAATTCTTATTTCAGGTAGATTATCTTGATTATTTTCTTCTTTTTCTTCTAATTCATCTTCTAATTGCAGATTTTCTTTAAAAGAAATGTATGAAATTAAACAAAAAGAAAAAGAACAAAAAATAAAATTAGCAAATGGGATAATTAAATTTAAAGAAAATCATATAATTTTAAAATTCTTCTAATATAATTTTAATGATTTAACAGAATTTAAGATACATATAAGTGAATTACTAGAAAAAGGGTACATACAAGAAAGCAATAGCAAGTATACAAGCCCAACATTTATAGTAGATAAACATAGAGAGCAAAAAAGAGGAAAAAGTAGAATTGTGATTGATTATAGAAATTTAAATGCAAAAACTAAAACATATAATTACCCAATACCAAATAAAATATTAAAAATAAGACAAATACAAGGATATAATTACTTTAGTAAATTTGACTGCAAATTAGGATTTTACCACTTACAGTTAGAAGAGGAATCTAAAAAACTCACAGCATTTACAGTACCACAAGGATTTTATGAATGAAATGTATTACCATTTGGATATAAAAATGCACCAGGTAGATATCAACACTTTATGGATAACTATTTTAAACAACTAGAAAATTGTGTAGTATACATTGATGATATATTATTATACTCTAAAACACAAGATGAACATATAAGGTTATTAGAAAAATTTATACATATCATAGAATGATCAGGTATAAGCCTAAGTAAAAAGAAAGCAGACATAATGAAAAAGCAAATAGAATTCTTAAGAATACAAATAGATAAAAATGGAATAAAAATGCAAACACATAAAGAAAGAAAATACAATCGAAGATATACTCAAAGCCATTACTACACTTTGTACCAAAGTGGATAGTATGGACAATGAGATACAAAAACTAAAGTCTAAAGCTATAAGTCAGTCGCATGACTATAAACATGCAGAGATATGTCAATCGGAAGACACTAAACATCCAGAGATAGAAGGAGACGTTGGGATACTCCAAAAACCCATAATGGTTGTTTCAATGCAGCTGCAGGTACAAGCAAAACAGTTTGGAAACAATATACAAGCACTAATCTAAACAAAATGTTTGAAAAACCAGTTACACCAAAAATATCAAAAGACCCATTGGTTATATCACCATAAACCTCAACGTATGCAGAAAGCCTAAACAAAGACAAAAAATTTATAACCATATCACACAAACCTATATTAGGAATATACACAAAATCCAAAACATATTTAAATCTTAATCCCAGATCTACCACCACTAAAGGCCCAACCCAAGATTATTTAACCCAAAAATTACAAGGGTATAATAAGTTGATAGCTCAACCAAAAACTAAAGCAAATTTAGTCAAAACTTGTTACAACTATGGATTATTAAGTACAGTTTATACATACGATGGAGAAGAACTAAGCGGTACACCAGAGATACACAGAGCATTCATAATCTATAAAAGAGTAACAAAAGGCAATCTATTTTATGTAAAGTTTTATGCGGCCCCGGCAGAGATACTATATGATGAAATAAAACCAATAATACAAGTTGTGAAAATAGGATTAACCAGAGATATGATAATTCTAGAAGATATCGGAGAACAACCAGAGATACAAGAAATTGAGATACCAAGTTTCTATGCTAATAAAAGAATAATTGATATGTCAACAATTATCCAAGAACTAGCAAATAATTATCTAAATGGGAATGCAATATGGAGTTATTATTCACGAAACCAACTTATGATATACTCAAACTCAAGGGATCTACGGCAAGCAGATATGGATGAATTACAAAAATGGATATTATCTCTACTCAAACCAGAAGAACAACCTATTACCAGAGCATTAAAGAAGGGAGTAATCTCAAATGAGCTATTACCAGATATTGTAAGCTAATTGGACAAAAATATTTAGATCATATATGTTTAAAATGCAACGGAGAAGATAATATAATTACAGATGTACAGCTGGAATGATCAAATAAGATAGAGACGGAAGAAGATAAGAAGGAGAAAATAAAGACAAAAAGATAAGACACATAAGAAGAAGAAGACAAGTGAAACACATAAAGTCGTAGATAAAAAGAAGAAGACAAAGAAGATAAGAAGAAGAAAAAAAGTTTACAAAAATATGTAAATAAGTCATAAAGTAGGTGCACATTATTGTTCTTATTATTATTATTATTATTATTATTATATTAAAATAGGTGCAACATTATTAAAGTAGGTGCACATTATTGTCTTTATTATTATTATTATTATAATGTAAAGTAGGAATGCATTATTGTAAAGTAGTAGTCATTTCCTTTCTATATAAAGGGACGTATATGTAACATAAAAAAAGCAGGCCTTGAAGCCTTCAATAAAAAAAAAAGAAGCTTTCATAAAAAACAGTCTTAAATATTTAAGATATTCAATACTTATAAGATAATGGAACAAACTTCAGATATCATGGATAAGCAAGAGGCAAAGGTATATTGTTCAATAAATATGCAGAACTAATTTCATATATTCCTGAATATCATATATATGATTGAATAAATTTATGTTAGTTATTATGTATTAGAATTATTTGAATCATGATTTCTAGTTTATTAGCACACTGGAAACAGGGAGAAAACTTCTATACTATGCCATCCTAATGTTGAAACCGGTAGGAGAGGAAAACCGTTTGGGGGAGTAAACAAAGTTGAGGCGCTGATAAGAAGGAAGTATCCGCTAAAGTACGATGCTAGTAGTGACAGGAAAACATGATAAAGATAATCTAGTTCATAATGATCTAATATGAATTTAATCAATTATGAATATGATAGGAAGGAATAATTTGAAATAAAAAACCCGCATAGTAAAGAACATGACTACATATATGCATGACGAAATGATAAAAAGCTATGAAACTTTAATCTTATATATACTTAAAAATACAAAAATAATTGAATTAAGAAGAATAATATGAGAAAAAATATTTAATGATAACGAATCAGAACATCTATCAAACCAATAATGGTATGAAATAGATCTACATGATCTAGACCTCGAGAGAATAGAATTATACGATTTAGAAATAGAATATTAAATCAAGAATGGTATGAAATTGACCTACATGGTTTAGACCTCGAAAGAATAGAATGGTATGATTTAGAAATAAATTCAGACTAAAATGAACTACGAATATTTACGATATTGGACAGAATCTATGGAAGATATAAAACTATTAGAACAATTAATGGAGGAAAATTTATATATGTACCAAAGAACCCAAGATATGTTATATCTAGAATATATCATAAATAATATCAAAGAGATATCAAGATTAACACCCTTGAAAAAGAATATTATAATAAAATCTGGCTAGTTAATACCCTCACCTACCACACTACTACCTACCACAGTACCAAAAATATGAATCCCTCACCTACCAATTCCGCACCCCCAAAAAATGGTATCACTTTTTACATCCCTCCCAAAAAAGGTATAATATTGATTGAAAAAAAATAACAATTATATATTTCAACCCTCCCAAAAAAGGTATAATATTGATTGAAAACTTGAAAATGTACATTTTAATTTAATAAAAATAAAATTTTAATTAAAACTTTCATAATAGATATTTAAAATAGTTTCTATCCATTAGATAATTTTAATATAAAAAGTACATTGATACTTGCCAAAAGGCAATAATTTGACTCTCAAAAGCACATTTTAAAAAAGATTAGTCAAACACAATTTGCTTATGAAAAGCACTTTTCAAATGCATTAGCCACACACAAATTACTTTTTATTTTTCAAAAGCACTTTTCTAAAATGCTATTTGTAAAAAGTGCTTATAGAAATAAGCAATTTTTAGCAGCAATATCGTAGAGACTGTCATGACCCAAGACTACCCCCTAGAAGTGACATGGTGCCAAGAGCCACGAGTGACCCCAAGCTAACCACATGACATGGTATGAAAGTAAGACAACATACATAAACAAAATAAACTGAAAACAAAATAAAGTCTCAAATAGATGTCATATCATAAAGGTTAATATGATACAAGACAACATACGTGAAATCAATTAACTGTCTAAAAAGCCTTTAATCATATCTAGCATCATCTAGCACATCAATGTCTGGCTCATCACTAGGAGGAACGGTGGAGTCTGAAGAGACTACACTAATGCCAACTGCGGAGGTCTCACAAAGGGATCTCTCCAATATAGCCTGGATTATCACATCCTTAGTGTCCTACAACTCAGTAAGTGTTAATGTGACCCCCTGCTCATCCTTCTCTCTCCTCAACTCTTTCTCATCAGTCTATCCAATCAAATTATCATCGGCCCTCTCATCATCCTCATCGACTTCACCAACATCTGCGTCAGGAACTCTCTCAGCCTCCCCACTCAGTTTCACACTTTGAGATGGCTCACTGCTGAGGATAGTCAGTGGCACAGAAATAGGAGCATCAGCAAGGGGAACATCACTCCAAAGCATTGAAATATTTGTAGACCTCAATTGTTCTACATCCACCTTCAAGGTGTAAAGCTTACCCCTCCTCAGCATTTTCACGGGCCTCTCAACTAGCAGTGAGGTTATCTAACCTCACACCGGGTGACTCAATTAACGCCTTGCACTGGGTCACCCTCTTTGTTAAAGGAGCTACAGTCTTCTTAATGGTCGTCTCTAACAATTTAGGCAACTCAACCTTAACCCTCCCCGCCCTCACATCTGCAGACCAGGTAAGATTTCCCATTTGATATATCAAGGCCTGGGTCAAAGAGGGACGGGAATGTAACCTCCCTCCTTAGAAAGAGCTAAATTTAGAAAGACCTAAATTGGAAAGAGTCAAATCTGAAATTTTACAAGTTATTCTTAAGTTGTGAGTTTTGGGTCAACTTCAAATGACCATAACTTTCAGTACAAGACGAGTTAGGTGGCCATAAGATATCAAATGAAAGGTCTTGGAATACTCTTTCCAACGCCACCGAGTTTGCTAAATTTCAAGCTCGTATGAGGGAGATATGCCCGTTTGAAGTCAGGCTGTCCAGTTAAGAAAATTTACCCAAAAATATGAGGGGTATTTTGGTCTTTTCCTTATCCAATCAAATTAAAACAAATTTAGTATTATTTTTGGGGTCAAATCTGATTTGGGTCAGTTTTCATAATCCCAAATACGCTTAGGGTTTAGAAGAGAGCTCAAGAAAAGGAAAAGAGGAGAAAAGGAAGAACGATCAAGGTTCATGCGAATCGAGGATTTGTTTCTCCAAATCAAGGTATGTAAGTTTTCATAGTGTTGGGTTCGTTCACCCACACGCCTATCATGATTTACTATTCGAATCCATCCATAAAGATTGATGAATTTTAGTTCTTGATGAGTGTTCTTGAATTTAATTGGGAATTTAGTGTTGTTTTGAGTTCTTGAGGAGAGAGTTTGTGAATGAGTTGAGTTAATTGATAGTTCTCCATGTGGGTTTTGCTGGAACTGTTCTGAGTAATGAAAATTCGTGAATTTTGACCTTAGAATTGCAGTGGGTATGAGTCCTATTATGTTGTGCTTAATTGTAATACTAAGTTTGTAACTCTAGAAATTCCGGGAAGGAAAAATTAGAGTGGGAAGGGGTGTACAAGCCTAAACGAACTAAGATCATATTCTCCATTCGGGCTAAGAAATTGATAGGGCAGATTTGTTTGGCTTATTTGGCTCATATTAGGGATGTTGAGATTGAGGCTCCATCCATTGGATCTATTCCTGTGGTGTCGGAATTTAGAATTGTTTCCTAATGATTTGCCTGGTGTTCCTCCGGATAGAGATATAGATTTTTGCATTGATTTAGAGCCTGGTACGCGTCCCATTTCTATCCCTCCATATCGCATGGCTCCGGCAAAATTAAGAGACCTTAAGGCTCAAATCCAAGAGCTTCTTGATAAGGGATTTATTTGTCCTAGTGCTTCCCCATGGGGTGCTCCAGTTTTGTTTGTTAAGAAAAAGGATGGTAGTATGAGAATGTGTATATTACAGCAATTGAATAGGGTCACATTTTGAAACAAGTACCCCTTGCCTCGAATAGATGATCTTTTTGACCAATTGCAAGGTGCATCCATTTTATCTAAGATTGATCTAAGATCCGGTTACCATCAATTGAAAATTAGGCCTGAGGATGTGCCCAAGATGGTATTTAGGACTCGCTATGGGCACTATGAATTCCTAGTTCTGTCGTTTGGTTTGACCAATGCGCCTACAACTTTCACGAGTTTGATGAAAGGGGTGTTCAAACTCTTCCTTGATACGTTTGTTATAGTGTTTATTAATGATATTTTGGTCTATTCAAAAAGTGAGAAAGAGCATGCCGACCATCTTCATAGTGTTTTGGGTGTTCTTGGGAAGCAAAAGCTATATGCTAAATTTTCTAAGTGTGAATTTTGATTGAAATCGGTTGTAATTTTAGGGCATGTAGTTTCAAAAGAAGGGGTAATGATAGATCCCCAAAAGATTGAGGTGGTTAAGAACTGGGTTAGGCCTAGCTCTGTGACGGAAGTTAGGAGTTTTGTGGGGCTTGCTAGCTAGTACCGTCGATTTGTGAAATTTTTTACTTCCATTGCCACTCACTTGACTAACTTGACCAAAAAGGATATACCATTTGAATGGACTGAAAAATGTGAGGAGAGCTTCCAAAAGCTCAAAACTCTTTTGACCACTGCACCTATTCTAGCATTACCGGTTGAAGGTAAAGATTTTATTGTTTATTGTGATGCTTTTCATTCTGGGTTGGGTGTTGTATTGATGTAGGATAAGAATGTTATAGCTTATGCCTCGCGTCAATTGAAGGTGCATGAGAGGAATTATCCAACGCATGATTTAGAGTTAGTAGCGGTAGTGTTTCCTCTTAAGATATGGCGGCATTACCTATATGGTGTTAAGTGTGAAGTGCTTACTGATCATCGTAGTTTGAAGCATGTGTTCACTCAAACTGATCTGAATTTGAGACAACACAGGTGGATGGAGTTACTTAAGGATTATGACGTGACCATTCAATACCATCCGGGAAAGGCTAACGTGGTGGTAGACGCTTTGAGTCGAAAAGAGGTGAGTATGGGTAGTTTAGCTTGCTTGAATGTATCCAAGCGACTTTTGGCTAAAGAATTCAGACCTTAGAGTCTAAGTTCATGCAATTGGGCATCTCAGAAAAAGGTGGGGTTTTAGCTAGTATTGAAGTGAGGGCCACATTTCATTGAGGAGAATCAAGGTCAAACAATTTGAAGATGAGAATTTGGAGGAGCTTAGAAAGAAGACTATGAATGGTAAGGAACAAGAGACCATTCTTGATACGGATGGTGTACTCAATTTTAAAGGGTAGAATTTGTGTTCCTAGAGTAGATGACTTGATTGAGAAATTGTTGGCGGAGTCTCATGGTTCGCGATATTCTATTCATCCGGGTGTGACCAAGATGTATCGAGATTTGAAGCAAATTTATTGGTGGCCGGGCATGAAGAAAGACATAGCGGAGTTTGTAGAGAAGTATCAAAATTGTCAACTAGTGAAATATGAATATCAAAGGCCTGCAGGTTTGCTTCAGAAAATGCCAATTCCGGAATGGAAGTGGGAAATGATAGCCATGGATTTTGTGGTTGGTCTTCCCAAGACTTTGGGTAATCTTGATTCCATTTGGGTAGTGGTTGATAGATTGACTAAGTCAGCCCATTTCATTCCGGTAAGAATAGATTATAATGTTGAACAATTAGCTAAGGTTTATGTGAAAGAGATAGTGAGGTTGCATAGGGTGCCCCTCTCTATCATCTCAGACCGTGGTACCCAATTCACATCCAAGTTTTGGAGGAAATTGCATGATGAATTGGGCACACAACTCACTTTTAGTACATTCTTTCATCCACAAACAGATGGGCAATCGGAGAGGACCATCCAAGTATTAGAAGATATGTTGAGGGCATGTGTGCTTGATTTCGGAGGGCATTGGGATAAGTTCTTACCTTTGTATGAATTTTCGTATAACAATAATTATCACTCCAAAATTGATATGGCACCATTTGAGGCACCATATGGGAGGGGATGTAGATCACTCATAAGATGGTTTGAGGTTGGAGATGTGAAACCATTGGGGGCAGAGTTAGAGAAGGATGCTCAAGACAAAGTGAGGAGTATTCAAGCTAAGCTTTTAGCAGCCCAGAGTAGACAAAAAAAGTATGTGGATCATAAGGTAAGAAACATAGCGTTTCAATCCGGTGAAAATGTTCTTCTTAAGGTATCACCCATGAAAGGGGTGATGAGATTTGGTAAGAAAGGTAACCTAAGTCCTAGATACATTGGTCCATTTGAGGTTCTTGAATGTGTGGGACTGGTAGCGTATAGATTGGCTTTACCTCCTAATCTATCGGGTGTTCATCCGGTATTTCATGTGACTATGTTGAAGAGATATCATTGTGACAGAGATTATATCATTAAGTGGGACTCAATTATGTTAGATAAAGACCTCCAATATGAGGAGGAACCGATTGCAATTCTTGATCGTGATGTGCATAAGTTGAGGACTAAGGAGATTAATTCTGTGAAAGTTCAATGGAAGCATCGTCCAGTTGAGGAAGCTACTTGCGAAACTGAGAGGGACATGCGAGAGAAGTATCCCCAATTGTTCGTCGATTCAGGTACTACTTCATTCATTCCTTAGCCTGTTTTCCTAAGTTTTGTCACTCGGGGACGAGTGATGGGTAAATTGGTATCTAGTGTAACAACATGTTCCCGTCGTTATAGAAAAAACAACGGGGGAAAATTTGGAGCCAAAAAACTTTTTCGTAGTACTTGGATTTTCCCAACCTAGTCCCGATTTGGATGAAATCGGAGTCTTTGAGGTGTAGGGAAATCTTGTAACAATCTGGTGAATCATTTATGATTTTGATTGCATGAGTAATTAGATAACTCGTTAAGGAATCCGTACGACTTTACGGAATTGAATTCGTGTGAGTAGAACTCCCAGAATCGATCTTAGTGCTAAGGGTATTTTTCTGAGCGTTGTTGGTTAGAGGTGTGTTGTGAAATGGAGATTTTTGAATTCTTTAAATAGCTCTCATTTTCGTTCCAGCCGCTTTGGCGCTGGATTTCGCCGCTCTAGCGGGATGAGGGCCGCTGTGGCGGGCTCGACGCGACTTAAGGAAGTTAATAAACCCCTACACAACCTTATTTGGCACTTTTCGATTTTTAGAGCTAAGGAACGAACCCAGGTGACTCCTACTCGTTTTTTATCATTCTTGAGGCTAAAGGTAAGATTTTCACTCCCCGAATCCATTTTTCGATCCGTAGAACGTATTAGAATGGGTGAATATTGATGAGGGAGGGCTTTGTTATAGATTCTATAGTGGAAACAACCCTAAATTGGATAATTGGGATCATGGGTATGATCTAGGGTTCATAGAATTGTTAGTAATTCGAGTAATTAGTGATTGCTTATTGATTTCCGTATTATATTGATTTTTTGTAGACCAAGAACAAGCGGAACGAATCCGGAAAGTAAAGGATCAAGTTTCTTAGGGTTTCAAGTTTGTTTCGAGGTAGGTGATGGTTGTGATTCTATGATTGTGTGATGTATGTTTGTTCTTGCTTCATTATGATACTTGTATATGTATGAATGTTGCAATGTTGATCACACTTGTTGTAAATGAGATAGATGAATGATGATTGCCCTGAAATCATGACTTAAATGTATGATCTTGAGGATATACTTGTGATTGTGGTGTGTGAATGGGATCGGTTGCCACGTTCCGACATAACTAACTTGGATCGGTTGTCACGTTCCGACATAAATATGGAATTGATTGCCACGTTCCGGCATAACATTGGGATTGGGTACCACGTTTCGTATGCTAACTGTTTAGGTTTGGGTTCCATGAGAGGACCAATTATTTGATATAAAATGTGATGTTGTTCGTTGTTAGTGAATGTTGATAATATTGTATATGTTGATATATATGCATGTGATTATAATGTTGTCTTGACTTGCTTATGTTGCACTTAATGGAATAGCCGCGTGATCCTACCAGTACACTGTGATTGTGTACTGATACTGCACTTGCTCTTATTTTTGTTGAATACAGGGCATCTGCAAGCGGCTACTAGCAGACCTTGCTTAGGAGATCAATGATCGTCGTTTGAATTCAGGGGTGAACCAATTCTTCCGGGCTGCCATGGGTTCTCTTTCGTCTATGTCCACTATTTTCGGACTTAGACTATGTTCTAGTTAGTTGATTAGTTCATTAAATTGGGGTTGCATCCCTTCTTGTTTAGACTTGGTTCATTGTTAGATGTTTTGGTACATTGACTTTCAGGTTCTAGGTTATTTCTTCCGCATTATTTAGTTCTTGTTAGACTTTTGTTGGAGTTTATGGGAACTCCCTATTTCTTTCTTTAGTATTTAACTTGCTTCTGTTAGTTAAATGCCTTAGTTTTTAGATTAGTTGCTTGGTTTGGGTTGTAGTGGTGGTTCTCCCACCGGAGTGTTAGTGTAGGTGCCAATCACGACGGCCTAGGTCGTGACAAAAGTATACTATCTAGTCTAAACCTATCACTTGCAATATAAATTGAGATGTTATTTAACCACTAGAAAACGAGAATGCAAAATTATTTTCTATTGCCCCTTTGTCTTTTCTTCTATCTAGTCTATTATGTCATGCAACTCTGCTTGCACTCCACATCTTGTGTCTCGTCTATCTGACTTTAAGAGGTCAGTTTTCTTTATTTTCTTTTCTTTTCTTTATTTCTTGAAAATTCTGACCTCAAGAGGTTGATTTTTAAAATTACTAAATAATATAATGCACCATTCAAGGTTCAAACCCTGTTTTCTTTGTGGTAGAATAGCATTCTTATGGGTAAAAGATTCTGATTTTTATTTATAACCCCTAAACTTATATTTTTGTGAAAAAGAAATGAATTGCCAAGGTCGTTTTAAAAAATATATATATTTTGAGGGAAATTTTGTATTTTTTTATTCTTTTTAAAAAAATAACACATCTATTGGCACGTGACTTTTTGACCCTCCTTGATTTTTACACCTTTTTAGTGTTAGGTATTTTCCTTTCAGCCTAAAGGCGATTTTTCAATCTTGATTTCATTTTTAGCAGATTTTACTTGAGAAAATCAAAAATAAAAAAATAAAATAGTTGTGTTTTATAGATAATACTTTTGTTTTTTTTATTATATTAGGGAAAGAAAAGAAAAATTACAAAATATTATCTTTGAATTTTTCTATTTTTAATATTAAGTAGTATTTTATTTTTATTTATTTTTTTAAAAATAAATTCAAAAAGATCAAATCCAATATCATGTTGTTATATGGTAAATTTCATCTTATTCTCCATCAAAGAACATAATATTCTGTTGGAGAAGGGAATATTTCAGTCTTCCTTCCCAAGTTTTTTTAACTTAATAAAAATCCATATAGACATTTTAGGAAGATAAGGCCTAAAAAAATAGACCACACTTTATCCTAAACCTAGCGTTATATATTTACTACTTTCTGGGTAAGCGCCAATCACATATATATTATTATCATGTAAGAAGAACATGACAGAAAAAAATACACAAAGCCGAGAGATACATTAAAAAGATACATATGGAAGGGAAAATTAGCATTCAAACATTAAATGACAACAACAACAACAATGACATAATTGAAGAAAACATTTTCTTCATCAACATATATACTTCAATGGAAGACAAGAAATAAATAATTTGATCTCAATTGAAATTATGAAAAGTCATAAAATAAGAATTAAACGTATAGCTCTCAATTATTCTTATAAAATATTTTTAATTTTTCAACAAACTATCTATTAAAATAACACAAACTTATCAAATGAATCAAATTAATGATAATAATAATAATAATAATAATAATAATGATGATGATGATGATGATGATGATGATAATAATAAACTTTTGCATACTTTAAAATCCTATGTGCAAAGTCATTGATTTCAAAAATGAGACTATTCTTATAGAAACTAATGTTGGTAAATTCAAGGTTGTTACTAGAAGACCTATCAGGTGGGAAGAGATTGATTTCCCACAAGAGTGGGTTATTGAAGGTGCTACCCAACCTAAGAATAATTCTAATGAAGAAATTTCAGAAATTGAACAGTTGAATGATGGAACTGTTAAAATCAAATTTTCTGAGATGGCATTGTGTCTATAATAATAATGAATTGAACAGTAGGACTATGGTCGAATATGAGTAATCTAGGCGTGCTTCGGTATGTTTTATGAAAGGTGTTGTGAAGAGATCCGTTGGATTACCCATGTGGAGGGCGGATCTGGGAGAACCCGGATAGTAACAAGATTTCATAAACTTGGCCTAGATTATTGAAAATTCATAAATGCCCCTTTAGTCTACTGAACGATCCGTTTTGTTTTGGAATCAGAGCCATGGACTTTTAGTAATTATAGGTGATATAGTTCAACACTATTTTAATCATGAATCTCATAAAAGGAAGATCTACTGTTAAAAATAGTAGAAAAAGAGGAGTATGATATACCCCAACATCTAGATCTACTTAATAAGTGGACTATTCCTAAGATACCTCCTAGAATTATTTATTAGATGGGAACTTTTGAGAAACTTGGTCTCAAACAGGTGGTTAAAACTACTGAGGAAACTATTACTATTGATAGTGACCATCAGACTTTTAGATTATTATCTGAATATGATTTGGCCCCTTATAGGGATATTTATCGTTTTATGCATATTGGTTTAGTACAGGTGGCATTTAAGCCCCTTACTTTGAGAGGTTTACCTGAAAGTTTTATAGCAGCTTTAAGAGATGGTAGAAATCATAACTGGAAGAAATCCCTTATAGGGACAATTCAAACTAGTCTAGCTTATGGATCAGTTTACTTTAATGCTTATCCTAATTTGCAGATATCTTTGCAAGATGAGAATTCATTAAGTTCTCTTATGTTAAATGTTAAACTTCATGGTTATGATTATATGCCTGACACTGAAGTTGTTTGTATTTGCTATAGAATTTATTATAAGCTTTTGCATACTTTAAATCTTATGTGCAAAGTCATTGATTTTAAAAATGAGACTATTCTTATAGAAACTATTTTTGGTAAATCCAAGGTTGTTACCAGAAGACCTATCAAGTGGGAAGAGATTGATTTCCCACAAGAGTGGGTTATTGAAGGTGCTACCCAACCTAAGAATAATTCTAATGAAGAAATTTCAGAAATTTAACAGTTGAATGATGGAACTATTAAAATCAGATTTTCTAATCCTAATAGTATTGATAATCAAAGCATGTCTTCTAGAATTACTAGATCTAACTCTTCTTATATATCCCTTGTTGATTATATCGTGCAGGTTCCTTCTAGAGCATGTACTTCTCAGATTAGAGAAAATTATAGATGTGACAATATTAAAATTGATAAAAATAATATTACTAGACCTGTCTCAGATCTTGATATAACTGAATCTGAAATGAATTTCCCAGATGGGTTATCTACTTAAAAGGTTTTTATGATGTCTAAAACCCATTGACTTTAGTCAGGGATCATTGGCAAGAAGAAGCATTTCTAAAGAATTTCAGGAATCTAAATGGAAACCTTTCCGAAAATGGTTTTCAAAAACTTTGATAAAGAAGAACAAAAGAATTTTCAAGAAGAATTTTATATTGATTTGATTGAAACAAAGAAAAATGTGATTGTTTCTTTTGTTCCTGGGTTTATGTGTAAACATGTTCATAACTTTATCTCTGTTATAGAAAGAGATTTTACTCTAAGTAATGGAGAAATTACTAAATCAGTGTTTCCCCCATTACAATCTTTCCAAATTCATAAAAATGATAAAATTGTAAATTTTAATGCTTTTTCTAAATTATTTGAAAATGATACTCAAACTGCTTTAGTCACTACTCAACATATTAATGCCATGATTAAGCAGAATAATTATGCCAATTTCTATATGAGTATATTAGGAGAACATGTTGTTACTTTACATGATAAAGTTGATACACTAATCTCTCAGCTCAATTCCGATCATAAAGGTAAAGGTAAAGTTGTTCAACCTAGCATCCAACCGCCTCCGGAGATTGAGGACTTCAAATTGAAAGATTTCTCTGATTTAGAAAATTTCTTGGAAATAACTTTCAAAGGTAATAACCTTAAACCTCTAAAGGTTAATAACCAGGAAGGAGGAGAAAGTAGTAAGAAGATGGAGTTTCCTGACGAGATTAATAAGATCTCAGAAAAGTATGCCAGGAAACCAGTTCAAAAGATGTACTACTATCCTAGACCTACTCTCCAAGATGTGATCATGGAAGAACATGAACATATTATAACTAATAGTTATAATGGTAAGGAGATTTATGAATGGAATATTGATGGCTATACAGATAGACAGATTTATACAACTGTGCATAGAATGTTAATGTACAGTACTAATTGCAAAACTAACAAAAAATCTGATAAGACTATTGCAGATATGATAATTGCAGGATTTACTGGCCAATTAAAAAGTTGGTAGGATAATTATCTCAATCAACAGGAAAGGGATACCATTCTCCAAGCAGTTAAGCAAGAAGGACAGGAGGTTACCCAAAATGTTGTGTATACTTTTGTTCTAAATATTATAGAACATTTTTCAGGAAGATGGTCAGATAATAGTGAGACCATTAGAACTTTGCTTCAAAACCTGAGGTGTAAGACTCTTACGTCGTTCAAGTCTTATAAGGATGTTTTCTTGTGCAGAGTTATGGAGCTACCAGAGTGTAATAGCACTTATTGGAAATCCAAATTTATAGATGGATTGCCATCCCTTTTTGCTGAAAGAGTGAGGAAATCACTCATAGGTGAAGGAGTTAGTATCAATTATGATGACTATATGTATGGAAAACTAATTAGTGCTTGTGTGCAGGAGGGAATTTCCTTATGTAATGAGATCAAATTGAATCAACAGATCAAAAGGCATCGTCTAAATGAAAGACAACAATTGGGAGAATTTTGTGAGCAATTCGCTCTAGATATCCCAAAGACTGCTTCTAAAGATAAAAAAGAGAAGCAAAAGGAAAAACACTCTTCCAAGAGTAGATCTCAAAAAGATTATAAGGAGTGGAAGAGGAAGAGAGTTGAAAGAAAAGAGCGAAGAGTTTAAGGAAGGAAAAGAAAAAAAAGATTTTATAAATCTAAACACAGATATGACAAGTCGGATACTTGACACAAATGTGGAAGGGTTGGACACTACGCAAAAGATTGCAGAGTCAAGGAAAAGATAAAAAGTCTTGACATAGAGGATAGTCTAAAGGATTAACTCTATAAAATAATGTTGAATTCTGATTCAGGAAAATCAGATTCAAATTACAGCAGCCAGGAGGAATCCTCTACTAGTGAAGACCTTAAGGCGCTTCACCAAGAAGATTATATATCTTCAGAAGATGATTGCTTACCTTGTCAACAAGGATTGGAATGTGACAAGGAAGGTGAAGAAGAAGATGATCTTTATAAGATCTATTCTCAGATTAAGGAGATGAGTATCAATGTCATTGATAATGACAAAATAATAGAACTCTTACAAACGGTCAAAAATCTGGATATAAGGGCTCAAATCATTGATAAAAATAATATTACTAGAACTATCTCAGATCTTGATATAACTGAATCTGAAATGAATTTTTCAGATGGGTTATCTACTTAGAAGGTTTTTATGATGTCTAAAAAACCCATTGACTTTAGTTAGGGATCACCGGCAAGAAAAAAGATTTCTAAAGAATTTCAGGAATCTAAATGGAAACCTATTCGAAAATGGTTTTTCAATAACTTTGATAAAGAAGAACAAAAGAATTTTCAAGAAGAGAGCATCGAGGTCGACTTCTTTATTGCTATCAACATCTTGGCCTTCTCCAGCTATGCATGTATTATCATCAGCATCATTAGTATGGCTAGCTGATGCCATGTAAATATCATCCTTAATGTCAATATCAAGATTTATCATTAAATCGTTCTTTACTATTCTTTTGTTCTTTCCTTTGGCAGCTGTAGCGGTGCTGGAAGATTCCTCCACCTGTTCTTGGAATTTTTTGAAGAGAGCATCGAGGTCGACTTCTTCATTGCTATCAACATCTTGGCCTTCTCCAGCTATGCATGTATTATCATCATCATCATTAATATGGCTAGCTGATGCCATGGAAATATCATCCTTAATGTCAATATCAAGATTTATCATTAAATCTTTTTTTACTTCCTCCATATACAAGGCTATGGCTTCTGATTTAGAAATCAGGCCTTACTTCATTTGAAGTTTCCTTGAGATCTGCTTAAATGGACTAAAATCACCCATCACTTGTGGTTCTGATGTAGCAATATCATAATATCTGCTAAATTTGTCATTTATTATGTCAAGGATTTCCTGACCATGCAATTTTCCTTCAGGGTTGTTCTGTAATAACTTACTCTAAAACTTAGTATAAAAAGTTCTTTGTAAGCATGGGAAGCCATCAGAAGTAGTATTAACTTCTATCGACCATTTCATGATCCAGGGAATAGAAAATTCTATAAAGAAATACATAATTGACATTCCTTCAAAGAATGTATTATCCTGTTGCAAACTTATAATATTTGGGGAGATATCCACCCATTCAGAATATAAATTCTTAAAAGATTCGGGCAATATTTTTACCGAAGGACCATATAAAGTCCACCATTTGCAAAACCAATTTGGAATTTGCCTATCAAATATATTGGATCATAATTTAATAAACCATGAATGTTTCTTATTAGCATTCTCATATAGTAAGGCTTTATTAAAGCCATCAATGTAATCCCAGTAATTGTATTTTACCGCGACTTTTTGCTTAGGGTGGATATAATCCATTTCCTTCAAAGGGCACATTCCCCATTCTTCAGGAGCTAAGATCTTTTTTATAATAATCTTAGAAAAGTTATAAACTTTCTTGGTATTCGCAGGGTAGAAGTGTTGAAATTCACAAGACCCTGTAGCTGAGTGTATCATCTCATAGTGCATTTTGTACTTATAAACAGTAGTAGTATAAGATAGCGTATCCAGATATCTGGACATTACCTGCCATGGATCATTTTTCCATTTGAGGCCACTATTTTCCAAGAGAAGTATAACCTCTTTTTTGTCATTTAAATCAAACACTTCCGTGTTTTTTTCGTCCATGAGGACTGTAGAATATGCTGGAGGATTATTATCCGATGCCTTCTTGGATTTTATAAAATCCATAAATTCCCTATACATGGGATGGTCTGTATTAACACCACTTGTGGAAGTACTGCTATTAGCAGCTACCAACTGTTTGTTGCCATGTTGAGCAAGGATATGACCTCCTCTTCCTCTTTGAGTTCTTCCTCCTCTTCCCCTTCTTGATGGGGGGGGGGGGGGGAAGGGGCCCACCCCGAAATTAGGAAGAGCAATGATTAATTTAAATATTCTCGAGTGAGAAAATCAGGGAGACTATTATCTTCTCTTTTTTGTAATGAATTTCAAAATCAAAAGGAGCTAATAATGCTTGCCATCTTGCAAACATTTGTTTAGAAACATCATGTTTACAATCTTTATTAAACATAAACTTAGCAGCTTGACAATCAGTTTTTATAAAAAACTTTTGATTATAAAGATCGCCTTGAAATTTTGAAACACTTTTCACTATAGCCAAAATTTCTTTAGCTACAGTGGAATAATTTTTCTGGGCCGCATTCCATTTCCCAGAATAGAATTGGACAATATAATGTCACTTATTGTTAGGGCAATATTGTGTTAGAACACCCCCATATCCTATATCTGAAGCATCCGTTTCAACCGTCTTTTCCCAATTTGGATTGGCCAATGTGAGACAAGAAAGATTCTTAACCTTCTCTTTAATCTTCTTGATAGCTTCAGTATGATCATTTGACCATGCTTTTGGGTTATTCTTAAGCCTGTCGTAAAGTATAGTCGTATCAATAGCTAAATCCTTTATAAAAGGAGCGACATAATTCAGACTTCCAAGAAATCTCTGCAATTGAGTTTTATTAGTGATAATATCAGGAAATTTAGAAGCAAACTCTATACTCCTATTAATAGGACTGATATTACCTTTCTCGATAAAATGTCCTAAAAACCTGACTCTTGTTTGAAACAAAGCCATTTTTGGACTAGATAGAACTAAACCATTTTGAAAAATGATTTTCTTGAATAAATCAAGATGCTTAAAATGATTTTCTATATTTTTTGAAAATACTAGAATATGGTCTATGTGGACTATAATAAAATTACTATAAGGCATAAAGATATCATTCATAATCTTTTGGAATTCTGATGGAGCGTTCTTTAAACCAAATGGCATAACGTTCCATTCAAACTTTCCCATGGGGACATTAAAAGCGGTTTTGAACCTGTCAGATTCCGCTATCTGGATCTACCAATAACTTGATTTCAAATCAAATTTACAGAATACTATGGCGTCATAAACCCTATCTAAAAAATCCTCATTATTAGGAATCGGATACCTGATCCATCGAAGTGCTTTATTAAGCGGTTAATAATTGATGACCAACTTGGGGGCACCTCTTTCTTGCTCAGCATGTTTATTAACATAAAAAGTTGTACAAGGCCATGGAGACTTGAAATGCCTTATAAGGCCTTTCTAAAGCAAAGACTCAGTCTCTTTTTTGCATAATTCCAGATAATCAGAATTCATCTGGCAAGGTCTTGCTTTTGTGGGAATATTATCTTCCACGAAGCTTTCTTCATAAGGAAGACTTACCACGTGCTTCTTTCTATTCCAAAAAGTATTAGGATGATCCCCACATATCTCAAGGAAAAATTGATTCTGTAATATAGCAATCTTGTCCTGTAATTTAGGATTCTGAAGAGTATTATCAATTTCAATGCTATTGATTTCACCCTTTAAAAAGCTGACTTGATTATTTTTTAAAATCATTTTTGAGGTTAATTCATTAATCATCCTCGTAAAAGGTTTTTGTAATAAATTCAAGTATAAAAGGTTTATTGTTTCAAGTACCAATAATTTTTTCATTATCCCAATAAGTAAGGGGAAAAATATCATTTATAAAAGGTACTCCCAAAATAATTTGGTTAGTAATATCTTTTACTAAAACAAAGCTTTGAGGAACACAATTTTTTCCTTTGCAAATAAAAGCTTTAGGTAGTTTAAATTCAATATTCATTTTGCTACCATTTGCTGACCTCAAGCTGTGAGTAGTTTTATGAAAATACCTTGAAGGGATCAATCCTTCTTGAATGCAATTTAAATCAGCTGCACTGTCAATAAGAGCAATAAATTCTTTTTTATAATTATAATCAATAAGAAGAGTGATTTTCGTAAAAAACTTTTGAGAAGTAAAAGCTTTTAAGTTTTGTAGAAAATCCCCATTGGTATTACGGAAATTAATATTTTTAAGAAAATCAATATTATTACTTTCTCCTTCGCATGAGGACGAATATGCTGAGTTATTACTCAAGTCCCTGCGAGTTTCAAAACTATCAAGACAAACCTCTATGATGACATTCTTTTCTTTGAGTCGTTAAATGTCTTCTTTGAGATTATTAATCTCTTACTTTAGATCATTGATCGTAGTAGGGGAACTTATAAGTTTTCTCCTTTCTAGTAAGAGATTTTGCACCTCAGCCATGGTATATGAATCTTCTTTGGTAGGAATTTCCTCTATTTTATCAATCTTAGAGGTAGATGCAGTTAACTTCTATCGACCATTTCATGATCCAGGGAATAGAAAATTCTATAAAGAATACATAATAGACATTCTTCGTAGAATATATTATCCTGTTGCAAACTTATAATTTTTGGGGTGATATCCACCCATTCAGAATATAAATTCTTAAAAGATTCAGGCAATATTTTACCGAAGGACCATATAAAGTCCATCATTTACAAAACCAATTTGGAATTTGCCTATCAAATATATTGGAGCATATTTTAATAAACCATGAATGCTTCTTATTAGCATTCTCATATAGTAAGGCTTTATTAAAGCCATCAATGTAATCCCAGTAATTGTATTTTACTGCGACTTTTTGCTCAGGGTGGATATAATCCATTTCCTTCAAAGGGAACATTCCCCATTCTTCAGGAGCTAAGATCTTTTTTATAATAATCTTAGTAAAGTTATAAACTTTCTTGGTATTCGCAAGGTAGAAGTGTTGAAATTCACAAGACCTTGTAGCTGAGAGTATCATCGCATAGTGCATTATGTACTTATAAACAGTAGTAGTATAAGATACCGTATCCAGATATTTGGACATTACCTGCCATGGATCATTTTTCCATTTGAGGTCACTATTTTCCAAGAGAAGTATAACCTCTCTTTTGTCATTTAAATCAAACACCATTGTGTTTTCTTCGTCCATGAGGACGGTAGAATTTGTTGGAGGATTATTATCCGATGCCTTCTTGGATTCTATAAAATCCATAAATTCCCTATACATTGGATGATCTATATTAATATCACTTGTGGAAGTACTGCTATTTGCAGCTACCAACTGTTTGTTGCCATGTTGAGCAATCCATTTCCTTCAAAGGGCTCATTGCCCATTATTCAGGAGCTAAGATATTTTTTATAATAATCTTAGAAAAGTTATAAACTCTCTTGGTATTCGCAGGGTAGAAGTGTTTCAATTCACAAGACCATGTAGCTGAGAGTATTATCTCATAGTGCATTCTGTACTTATAAACAGTAGTAGTAGAAGATACCGTATCCAGATATCTGGACATTACCTGCCATGGACCATTTTTTCATTTGAGGTCACTATTTTCCAAAAGAAGTATAACCTCTCTTTTATCATTTAAATCAAACACTTCTGTGTTTTCTTCGTCCATGAGGACTGTAGAATATGCTGGAGGATTATTATCCGATGTCTTCTTGGATTCTATAAAATCCATAAATTCCCTATATTTGGGATGGTCTGTATTAATATCACTTGTGGAAGTACTGCTATTAGCAGCTACTAACTGTTTGTTTCCATGTTGAGCAAGGATATGACCTCCTCTTCCTCCTTTACCCCTTCTTGATGGTGGGCACAATGGACTCATCCTGAAATTAGGAAGAATAATGATTAATTTAAATATTTTCGAGTGAGAAAATCAGGGAGACTATTATCTTCTCCTTTTTGTACTGCTATTAGCAGCGACCAACTATTTGTTGCCATGTTGAGCAAGGATATGACCTCCTCTTCCTCCTTGAGTTCTTCCTCCTCTTCCCCTTCTTGATGGGGGGGGGACGATGGTCTCATCCTAAAATTAGGAAGAATAATGATTAATTTAAATAAATAAATAAATAAATAATAATAATAGTAATAATAATAATAATAATAATAATATGAACAATAGTAGGAAAACTGTTACTGTACATATGGGACCCAGTGATAAGGGACCCACAATCACTGTAGATCACTGTAGCTAGATTCCTTTTCCTTCTATAAATAAGTTCTTTTGTAGTTGGAGAAAGGTTTTTAGAAACCCTCTCTCTTTTGTTCTCTCTCTTTCTCTCTTGTATTATATTGTAAGTTGTGAGTTTGTCGGAGACTTACCGGAGTTTGTTAATAATGCATAGTTCTCATATAGGCCCTGGTGTTGGCCAAAAGGTACTTTCTTTTATTCTTCCTTTTCCTTACTTTCTCTACTTATCCGATTTAAGCCGTGACTATGTCCGGCTAAAGAATTATATCTATGTCGGATAACTAACTTCATTTTTATATCTACCATGAAAGATCAAGACTTTATCTAAATATGAATAAATTTATATATAGTTTCTTGACTTGGTTCCGAGATGGTGGTACAGTCAGATTCAATACAACAAGTTAGTGGCTTTGTCTTAGTGACTCCGTCTAGCCAGTCGTGGTCTCAGCCCAATATGGAGTTAAAAGGGGGCCTTATACCCGATTAGAACTGCTAGACACATGGGCTCACTAACAATATGTATTTGAATCTCGATAGATCCTTTTCAGATCCTTCCATACAGTCATTAAACTATATAAAAAATTGTATATATTTTGATTCGGATTTATTCTTTGAATTCGGATGTTAACAAGCTAGATTGAAGATGACCGCGCGGACTACCGTCTGTCTTCTGAGATCCTGTTTCGTTGGTATCAGAGCCGTGGAACTTTCATGATAAATATGAGATTGATGTGAAGTATTTCGATATAGATATATTCTCTTAATCATGGATTTAGGAAATACTAGTACTAAAAGTACTCGATTGGAAGAGGTAGATATACCTCAAAACCTTGATTTGTTAAACAAATGGACTATTCCGAAAGTTGATATAAAAAGCATTTATGATTATGGTTGTTTTGATAAGATCTCTAATAAACAGTTGATAAAAACTACTGAGCAATCTTTGGCATTAAACTCATCCGAACAAACTATTCGTTTATTAAATAAGCGTGATATTGAATTATATAAATCTCAAAATAAATTCTTGCATATTGGCATGGTTCAAATTGCTTTTAAACCTTTAACTCTTAAAGGGTTACCAGAGACTTTCTTAGCTGC
>NW_006239209.1:652966-659217 GCF_000226075.1 Solanum tuberosum | reverse complement strand
TGATCATGGATCTAGGAGATACTAGTACTAAAAGTACCATATTAGAAGAGGTAGATATACCTCAAAACCTTGATTTGTTAAACAAATGGACTATTCCGAAAGTTGATATAAAAAGCATTTATGATTATGGTTGTTTTGATAAGATCTCTAATAAACAGTTGATAAAAACTACTGGAAATCTTTGGCGTTGAATTCATCTGAACAAACTATTCGTTTGTTAAATAAGCACGATGTTGAATTTTATAAATCTCAATATAAATTCTTGCATATTGGCATGGTATAGATCGCTTTTAAGCTGTTAACTTTTAAAGGGTTACCATAAACATTTTAAGCTGCTCTTCGTGACGCTCGAAATTTAAATTTTCGACAATCTTTGATGGGTTCGATTGAATCTACGGTAGCTTATGGCCCAGTATATTTCAATACTCAACCTAACTTGCAGTTATCTTTGACTGATTCTAATATCTTGATGCTTTGACTTTAAATGTTAAAACGCATGGTTATAATTATGCGTCTGGATCTGAATTGATTTGTTTATCTTATAGAATCTATTTTAAACTGCGTGCCACGTTAAACCCAAGATGTAAGTTATATGATACATCTGATCAAACTATTTTAGTAGAAACTAATTGCTAAATCCAAGGTCACTACTAGAAGACCTATAAAATGGGAAGAAATTAATTTTCCTACTACTTGGACTCTAAACTCTATTATTCCTCTAGAACAGATGACTGATGTTATCACTAATTTTGAATATTCTCATATTACTCAAAATGCTGATGGTAAGATTTGTATTCAGTTTGATGAAAAAAATGTTCTTTATAATAGACATTCATTTTGTTCTGATAGAAGATTACTTGCCATCCAACACATCTCGCCGATTGACCCTAGTTATGGTCCAGCTCAAAATCGTGCTGCTTCTTTGCATACATTATCTTCTGTCATATCTGCTGATAAAAATAAAATTAAAATCGATCCTCGATTAAATATTGTTCAAACAAATGATAAATCATCTGATATTTCTGATAAGGATATTCCTTCTGCTTCCGAAATGGATTTTAATCTTAATGATACTTAATGGTGAATGGACATCAAATTGATTTTAGTCCGGGTTTAGCAAGAAAATATATTCAAAATGAATTTGCAAATGATAAATGGATCCAGTTTAAAACTTGGTTTTTTGACACATACTGTGCGGAGGATTTGCATAATATTTCTCAAGAATTTTATGAGACTTGTGCTTTACATAATCAGATTTATGTTTTTCGTACCCTGGTTTATAACTACTTATTTGCCTTTATTCATCAATGTTCTTGAACGATCCTATAAAGATGAATCATGTAATATTATTAAAGCTATTTATCCTCCTCATGCACCGTTTATACTACCTAATAATACATGTATTACTTTCACTGCTTTTCAGAAGTTTATTGAAAATGATATGGCTACGGTAAGCATTAACGAGATTAATAATCTTATTTCTCAAAACAACTATTTAGGACTTTATGTGAAAGTTATAGGCGAACATATTAGTTCTCTAGATAAAAAGGTAGATGATTTAACGACTTTAATTGTTCAGATTAAAAGTGATTTAAAATCTTCTGAATAGGCTTCTAGTCAAAACAGTCGGATGTTTATACTCAAAGACCTCCTGAAATTCAGGATTTTGTTTTAAAACCCCTATATGATCTTGAAAAGCTTCTTGATAAAAAGTTTTCGGAATTTGGTGCTCAACCTATTAATTTATCTGAAGATTTTGCAGATGAGATTGAAACCACTTTTGATTTTAAAAAATCAAGTTGATTTGGAAATTAATAAACTTCGTGGTTATCCCAAGAAGAATAGTGGTAATACTAAATATGCTCATCAACCTAATATGCAAACTTATGATTATTCCAGACCGACCCCTCAAGATGTTTTGATAGAGGAACGTGATTGGAACCAAACTAATACTTCTTATAGTGGAATGAGATATATGAATGGAATCTCAATGGTTTAACTGATAGGCAAATAACTATACTTGTTCATAGAATGCTTATGTATGCTACTATTTGTAAGAGTGTTAATAACACAGATAGAACTATTTGCAAGATGATAATTGTAGGTTTTACTGGTCAACTTAGAGGCTGGTAGGATAATTATATGAGCCTTGAGGTGAAAGCCGCTGTACTTAATGCTAAGGCTGTTAATGAGGGTGTTGATAACTTAGGTTTTGCCTTAGTAAAAATCAGAGAAGACGTAGTTTATACGCTAGTCCTGACTATTCTCGAAAATTTTAATGGTAGATTTACCAATCAATATGAAATTGTTTGTTCTTTGTTAAATGGTCTTCAATGTAGACATTTAGGTGTATTCCGATGGTATAAAGATACTTATCTAAGTCGGGTGATGGAACTGCCGGAAAACGGTCTTGAGCATTGGAAAGCCAAGTTTATAGATGGCTTACCTCCATTATTTGCAGAAAGAGTTAAGAAAACTCTTCGAAATTCACAAGGTGCTATTCCTTATGGCGCTTATACTTATGGTAAGCTTATATGAGCCTGCACTCAAGAAGGTATTAATTTGTGCAATGAATTAAAGCTCTCTAGGAAGCTTAAGATTGATAAGCTTAGAGAAAGATCTCAGCTAGGAGACTTTTGTACCCAATTTGGATTACCTGATACTACCGCAAAAGGTACCAAACATAGAGATTCTAATAAATCCGATCCAGATAGATCTCATGGGAAAAGAAGATCTAGACGAAGGCCTAGGGAAGAACGAGAAGATCGAAAAGCTCATTGTAAATCTAATAGATTTACGAAGAATAGGTCTAAGCGAGATCTTGCAAAGATTAAGTGCTACAAGTGTGGAAAATTCAGGCATATAGCACCAAATTGTAGGCTTGAAAAGATTAAAACTCTAGAGTTAGAGGAAGATATGCACGATACGATCTATAGTTTCTTGTACACCTATGGTTCTGAGTCCGATTATGATGATGACGATTATTCTGAATCAGGTTCTGAAACTGATAAACCTGAAACATCTGGTAATACTCAGTCAGCAACTACAGATGCTTGTAAATGTAGATGTGATATTTGCTCTTGTGAAAATGATTAATTTTATAAATTACAATCTCAATTTGAAGATATAAATATTAATAATATTACTTTCGATATTGTGATAGAGCTTTTAAAAGAAGTTACTGATAACACGTTTGCGTGAAAAAATTATTCAGCTTGCTGCTAATAATAAGGCTAGCTCATCTAATGTTACTGAAAAATCAAAAAATGAGTTTGAATATTCTGCTCTTTATTCTTTATCTGAAGTCAATAATAGACTTTCTAAACAACATGTTGCTATTTCTGATACTTCTTTTGATGACCTAAAAGGAGAAATTAAACAGTTAAAACAAGAGATCAAATATCTTAAACAAAATCAGATTATTTGTGATCACCTCCTTACTCAGATTGAGTCTTCTAACAACAAGGGCAAAATATTGTTGAAGAAAATACTCTTGCAAAATCTATTAATATTGATCCTAGACAAAATATGTTTTTAGGAATGATGCAAATCGTTACAGCTCATTAATGGTATGTTAAATGTACCATATTAAATGATAATACTTTTTCTATAACTGATAAGGAATGATGCAGATTGTTACAACTCATAAATGGTATGTTAAATGTACTATATTAATTGATAATACTTTTTCTATAACTGATATTGCTATGATAGATAGTGGAGCTGATGTTAGTTGTATTCAAGAAGGTGTTGTACCTACAAAATATTTTGAAAAAACTACTCATATGGTCAAATCTGCTTCTGGACATGCTTTAGATATAAAGTATAAATTGACTAATACGCGTATTTGCCAAAATAAAGTCTGCATTCCACATTTCTTCTTTTTGGTTAAAAAGTAGTTATACCCTCCGATTATACTTGGAACTCCATTTATAAATGCTATTTATCCTTTCACCAGCATCATAGCTAAGGGTTTTTCTGCTACTTATAAAGATAGAGATATTAGTTATATTTTTCTAAATGATTTCGGAACATTACTCATAGGAATAACCTATTTTTATACATTTTTTTATAAAAAATAACAAAGTGAGATTCTATAAGAGAGCTTACAGAACAAGCACTACATTTCAAATATAACTAACAATTGGCTAAAAAAAACTCATTCTTATTCTTCTCTCCTGTTCCTTCAATTTTATCCCTGTGCTCCTCTTATTATTCCTCCTGTTGAGTTGCCTTCACTTCCGTTACCTCGGTGTTGTAATGTCATTTCTCTCGCAAGAGAGTTCTGCTCTTCCCGTAGGGCTTTGAGTCTGAGCTCTGCTTCCCTGAGTGGAGTGTCTGTTGGAAGTTTTTTCCAGAACCGTCTAGTTGAGTTCAGTGATTCGAAGGAGTAAAGAGTCTTAGTCAAGGGGTAATATGTTAGAAAGTTCAGAGTTTAGATGGAATGCTTGCTATCAGTGCATTAGATGTCCTAGTTGTCCAGTACCAACCCATTTTGGAGGTATCACTGGGTACAGTAACAGTTTTTCTACTATTGTTCAACAGTGTATCTATTGTTGATAACGACTTTTACTTGTTGAAGATCAACTTCACACGTGATCTTTTCCCTTTAGTTTGCGGAGGAGATCTTCTGCTTTCTCTAGCACATCCTCTGTGGTAAGTTCACATAATTGAGCCTCTTTAATATCTGCAACGTCATCACTTGTTTCACTTCGCATTGAAGTGTCTGACTTCTCGTATTGGGTAATATTGAGAAGCATGTTGTTTCTTACTTCGTCGAGATAATTATTAATCATCTCTCCTATATTTCCATCTTGAATAGAGATCTTTCGAGCAATATGTCGGACGGAGATATCCTGTATAATTCCATTTTGAGGAATAAGACAATATTCTTGAATTCTTTGTTTAATAAGATCTAATAATTCATGTCCGTATAACGATTATGTCTTGGGATGTCGTTTCATTAATTTATCCCAAAAATTATTATAAAATATCCTGTATAGCCAAGGAATTTGTTCGTCGGTGAATCCCACCTCCGTAGTCCATTTGTGAATCCACGGGATCGAGAATTCAATAAAGAAATAGATTTGTTCGATCCTTTCAATATAATAGATATCATCTGTATGATATAATTCATTCAGATTTGGTGAGATTTTTACCCATTCGTTATATAACTTAATAAATGGATCTGGTAAAATCTTAGTTGTTGGGCCGTGGTATGACCACCAATTTAGGAACCAATTATGGATTGATTATGCAAATATTTTTGCACAAACCTTTATGAACCATGTATGCTTGTGTCTCTCATTATTGTAGATGAGGACCTTATCAAAAGCATGAATATAGTCCCAATATGTAAAATTCACCGAGACTTTATTTAGACTTATCTGTCTTTCTTTCGTTGTGGAGATATCCCAATCTTCAACCGATATAATTTGTTTAATTATCATCTTGGAGAAGTTATAAACATTCTCACTGGTGTTGTAGCCTGAAAAGTACTGAAAGTCAACGCTACATGTGCTCATTAAAATAGTCTCGTAATAAGATTGGGTTTTGTATGACTCTCCCGGAAAATATAATCCGTTAACCAGATATCTCTGGAATATCTTCAAGGGCTCTTCTTTTCTCTGAATATCAGAATTTTCTAAAAGAAATATCATTTCTTTCTTTGATACCTTTTCGTAAGATTTGATATCATCAACCTCTTCTTTAGCTACCAATGCAAAAGTATCACTTTTCTTTTGGGATAAATACGCTTGCAATTGTGCGTATAATGGATTTTCTGGAATATCGTCCAGATGTATCGAAGAAGCAGCTTCTTTTGAAGGGCTTGTTAGTTTTACCAAGCTCATTCCTCCCCTTTGTATAATTGGAGAGCTAGACGAGGATCCGTATGACGATCCGGATGATTTTGAGGATGATCTTCCCCTTCCTCTAGTCTTAGTTACCCAAGGAGGGTCCATTCTGCAAACAAAACACTTCGTTTTATTCGAATATATCATAGTAATAACTATGGTAATAATAAATTTCTTTGTCAAATTCGACAATTTATTCGCAACTAAGAATATCAGAGATGATGTCTATTACCATCCCATCTATGATTTTCCATATAATCAATTCCTGTACATCTCTATTGAGAGGGATTACCTTTAATATAGTAATTAAGGTTTTTCTGTAAAGAAGGGAGAAAGGAAGCTCATTATGACGATAAATATTCTCTAGATAAGAAATCTGGAAGAGAGTTATCACTT
>NW_006239209.1:639857-652720 GCF_000226075.1 Solanum tuberosum | reverse complement strand
CCACCGTAGCATATTTCTTCTGAGCATCACTCCATTTTCCAGAATGAAATTGAATTAGATATTCAGTTTTATCATGAAGATTGATCTGTTTTAATAATCCTCCATATCCAGTGTTAGATGCATTTGTCTCTACAATCTTCTTCTGCCAGGCTGGGTTAGCTAGAGTTAAACAAGGCAAAAATATAACACGAAGTTTAATATTTTTTACCAAATTGGTGAGACTATCAGTCCAAGTTGTTTTATAATCCTTTTTTGGCATTTTGTATAACGAGGCTACATCACGAGATAATTTTTTGTAAAAGGGGGAAATATAATTTAAACTTCCCAAGAATCTCTGTAATTGCGTCCTATCTGTAATAACATCAGGAAACTTTGACGGAAAATCAATCGACCGTTGAATAGGGGTAACCTTCCCCTGACAAATAAGATGTCCTAAAAATCTGACTTCAGTCTGAAATAAACTCATTTTTCGTTGAGAAATCACCAAACCATTTTGTATAACTATTTTCTTGAAAATGTCTAAATGTTTAATATGCATTTCAAGAGTTTTTGAATAAATCAAATTATCATCAATATAAACAATGATAAAATCCAAATATGGGTTAAAAATATCATTCATAATTTTTTGGAATTTAGAAGAAGCATTTTTCAAACCAAATGGCTTAATATTCCATTCATATTGTCCAAATGGGACATTAAAAGCAGTTCTATAAGAGTGCTCTTTAAATATTTGGATCTGCCAATAACCTGGTTTTAAATCAAATTTAAAAAATATATTGGCGTCATATAATCTTGACAATAAATCCTTTTTATTTGGGATAGGATACCTAATCCATTTCAAATATTTGTTCAATGGTTTATAATATATAATTAACCTGGGAACACCACGTTCTTTTTCAGCTGCATTATAGACATAAAATGCAGTACAAAACCAAGGAGATTTAGAAGGTTTATCAAACCCTTTTGTAAAGTTCTATTGGAGGCATCATCATGTTGAGGAGGCTACTTGGGAAACAGAGTATTAGATGCCAGAGCAGTTTTCCAGCTCTTTTGAGCATTCAGGTACTTCTTGATTTTACTTTTGTGGATGAAAGTCCTTCTTAGTAGTGGATGTTGTAATGATCCTCCAGGTCATTTCTCTGTAAATGTCTTCCCTTCATCGTTTAAAGTGTTCTTATAGAGACTATAAGTCATTCATGACTTATTGGGTCTGATAGTTTGGTCACCTTGTCATTTGTTTTATTTTTAGGCAAGTTTCCATGCTTTGGAACTTTTGAAACTTTAAACGGTTGATTTTGGTTGAAAGTTTAGGAATGCATCCTCAAAATACAATTATGATGGTTCCATCAGCCCCAGAAGGGTCATTTTGGGCTAGTGGCAAGGTTTGCCCAAACTTCGATTCTTCTGATGCGAGTTTGTGCCATTAGGTGTGTTAGCTTTAAAGCTTTGGCTAGAGTTTGACTTCAATCAACATTCTTCGTAAATCTGCTTGGATGAGAATTCTATCAATATGGTTAGCTCCAGAATGTTGAGTTTGGTCTAGAATAACCCTACATGCATATCTCAAGGCTTTTTGGCTAATTTCGAGCCTCTTTATGGATTTTGTCTAAAAATGGAGTTTGGTATGGGACCCCTTACTATTGAGACGACCTTGGATGAAAGTTTTGAATGCACCATCGAGTCTGGAATATTTAATTTAGAAGGGTAGCATATCTCATTTGCATGCACGGGGTTCCGAACCAAATCTTAAGAACCCAAGAAGAGTCAGATGAACTTACTAAATTTTTGAGTGACTGATATCGGTGCCCCCGTTTTTTGCGGCCATGGTGTCATTTTAGCGACCTTCGCTTTAGCATCCAAGGATCCTGTTAAGAGGGATAGGCCAGCCAGGCGGCAACAACTTTACTGGTCTTGGCTCGCTTAAGAGGGTATCACTTGTCACGACCCAGGAGTAACCCCTAGACGTAACACGGCGTACTTGACCCAGAAGGGGTCTCATACAAGCCCTTAGCATATCATGACATAAGAACATAGGGAAAAATGCAGAAAATTTAAAACTTTCTTTACAATCGAAGTCTTTTATAAAATAAGAGAGTATCTATAACACTATGTCTCAACCATCTATTATAGTTGGAACAAAACTCTTGAAATACAATCTTAGGGACATAGCCCTTACATAAGTCTAAAACATAAAAGTAAAGACATAAAGGACACGTGGTTGAGCCCTCAAATACAATGAGGACTCACCAATCTTTTTCTTCTTGATCTACTAGGGTCCTAGCCACGAGGATGGAATCCAATATATCCAGAGCCTACACTTATAGAAAATGTAGAAAGATGGGGTTAGCACAAAAAGTACTAAGTATGGAAGCCATGCACAAAAATCCTTAAAACATGCATAAAGGGGACATTTCATTTGAAATCATGCTATATGCCATTTTTAGAACATCATCTTTGGAATAGTTGGAGAATGCAACTCATAAGGCAACTCATATACAATTCATCATAGCATAAGAGACATCATCATAATCACAAGCATAATCTCCAACATAAGCATAATCCATATACCAATCTTCACAAGACATGGTCCAACCAAACACCTAAGCAACCAAAAACCACACTAGTGCAATGCAAAGGCAAGGTCCCATAATCCTACCAAATGCTAAGTATCACATTTAGGCCACCAACAACATACATATCCTACTTTGCCTTATTCATAAACAACATACATAAGTAAGGAGTCATTAATGGTCATAACTTATAACAAGTGAAGTCAACTTTAACATACATACATACCTTTCATACATAATCCATATCATGCATACATAGTTCATATACCATCATAGTATAAGGAACCCACACCACAACCCCTTTATAAGTCTACTTGTGCAATGTATAAGTGAAGTCCCATACCCCCACTCACACTAAGTAAGGCTCATTAAGAAGTCATAAGCATAGTTCATATAAAGAATACATCAACTCATAATCATCATACCATAAAAGAGACATATCATGCCCCCTCCCAAAGCCTACTTGTGCAATGCACGAATGAAGTCACATACCCCCATTCATACTAAGTAGAACCTCTTGGGGAAACATAGAACATACTCATGTTCTTATCATGATTCATATTCTTATCATTTAGGGAATTTTAGCCTTAACTGACATAGACCATGTGAGCTACATGGAATTCGGTGTTCTACCCCCACACCGTAAAGAGGTGTCCTACTTGCCTAAGGTAGAACATACATGATAGCTTATAGGTGGATCCACTAGCTATATACCTATGTGGGCACATAGTTATGGGATATGGGGATTGCTAGTAGAAACCCGGACTTGCTAAACGTAAAAGGTTTCCATCCCATGAGACAACATACATTGGGAAGCCGGACTTGCTAAACGTAAAGCCTCCATCTCATTGTCATATCCACTCGGTGCTAAGCATAATTCCCTTTAAAAGTCATATTAAGTCTTTAATTAAGTTCATGTTCATAAGAGAATGCACTAGGCACTCAAACCAAACATATCCTCATAATAGCTCATAGATTCTTAAGTGAGGATGTCCTTTCACTTTAGAATCATTAACATGTGAGTAAACCTTTCACATTGTATTCCTAGTGTGTTCATGAGAATAGTATTTCAATCAACACAACAACATAATCATAGTCCTAGACAATTCATACATAACCATGTGTAAGGGTAAGGGGAGAATGGCCTTTCAAACAATTACCACAACTACACAATAGTCGTAAGATCTTCACTTTCTAAGTGAATCATTAGCAACACCTTAATCACATCCTAATCATATCCATGCATGTGTGTGTGTGAATGTCCTTCCAATGTCACAACAACAACATTATCATAATAGACACTTTATACTCAAAGTATTCATAAACATGCATATAATATCATATTCATACATACACCTCATATCTTGCATTCAAGGGTCATATTGAGTCAACACAGCTAGCATTCAATGCATGAAACATAGATACAATCATGACTCAAGTACAACATTCATTCCATAGATAGACTCATATACTCATATTAGGGTCATGTAGATGAAGTCCTTTCACAACAATGCCATATACAATTTAACATTCATAATAGCTTCCTTCTATAAGCCTTAACATTCTTAACTTATTCATATTAGCTTTTACCCTAAAAGCCTTAGGAGTCATCTTCATACTAGAAGCCATACTCTCAAGCAATGTGTAGCATCTCGCAACTAGAAAGAACTAGAAGGAAGTTTAAAATGTGGAAATAGTTATTTTTGAAAAGTATAAGGAAATCTGGAAAATTTTAAGTAAGTTAAAGTGAATTTTTGGTCAACTTCAAAAGACCATAACTCCTAGCTCAGGATGAGTTAGATGTATTTCCAGATATGATTAGAAAGCTTTTGGAACTACTTTTCCAACGCCGCCAAGATTGCACGAATCCGAGTTCATATGAGTAAAATACTTCCTTTGGAAGTTGGGCTATTCGAATAAGGAAATGCCCAATTCGGATTTTTTGAAGCGTAATTCAGTCTTTTCCTTATCCAATTAATTAAATTCATTTTAGTGAATTAATTAAAGGTCTAAACTGAACCTTGTCAGTTTTACGCTTTTGGAAAAGAGTTAGGGTTTTAGAGAAGAGGAAAGAAGAGGAGAAAAGAGAAGGAGAAGCAAGGAAATCGTCAAGTTCATCGAGTCTAGCCTGTGGATTTCGTCGGGGGTGATACCTACAAGGTATGTGAGTCTCTCATAGCGTTGGGTTCGTTCACCCACGCGCCAAACATGTTTAGTTCAGTGAAATTCATCCTAAAAGTGTTTGAAAGTTGATGCTCTTGACATGAATTCTTGCATTTGAATGTTGTTCTTGAATTGGGATGAATTAAGAAGTTTCTGAGTTTGTTTACGTCACATTATAGAGTCATTTCGAGTTAGGTTCTTAAGTACTTTTGCTGGGTATCTGTATCTAAAAGTAATTTGAGAAAAAGAACCGAGTTTGGGTGAATTGGGACTGGAAAACGAAGAAGATATTTCGTCGGACGAAATCAGAGGATGGCCGCGCATCGCGTGCCTAGTGCCCAGATTTGAAGTTTCAGCTTCGCGTCGCGGAGCTTACACGAGGTGTTCTGCCTCAAAAGACATTTTTGGAACCAAAATTTAATTATTCCTCCGCATTGCAGACCCACCTTTAAATGTTGATTTTCGGTCTTTTCTCATGTTTAGCTATTTAAAATCATTCCTAAACAATATGAGATCTTTTCAATCACAAATCTTAATCCTTGAATTCATAATTCAATTCAAGGATCAGTTAAGATCAAAGTCAAGAGAAGTTAAGAGTCAAGTAAGAGAAGTTCATTTCAAGTTTTCATAAGTCTTTTACAAACGTTTTAACTTGTTTTAAGACTTACGTTTTGAGTTCAGTTAAAGAGTAAAGCTTGAAGTTCATTTCTTCAAAAGTACATGGGGACTTTGTATTCCCAAAGAGTTTAAAATGTTTTCACATTTGAACAAGAAAGGAAACCTTGATTTCCAAAGAGCCTTCGGGTTAGTTTTTAGAAAAGAGTAAATGCTTCAATAATTAAGCAAGAGGGAAAACTTTGATTTCCAAGATAGCCTTTGAGCTAAGTTTTTGAGCACTAATCTCAAATCACAGAAGAAGTATGTTTTTAAACATAAGAGCTAATATTATATTTTTGGGAGTAGTATTGAGCACCGATATGGGGATGCGAGTTCACATTAACTCAAGTCTCCATAAACCATGTAGCCATCATGGGTAGAAAGGGGTCATACTTTTTAGATGAGTCATTTTCGCATAGACTAGTGGATCCACTTAGTAGTTCAGGTCCTATACCACGGCAAGGTATAGGATGGCCCAGGAAGTGTGCAGCTAATAACGTTGTATCATCACTATAGTTCTTAAGTGTTGGTTGTCGCTTAGAGAAACTCCCACAGCAGTAATTGCATGGTTCCGCAAGGGGTCCTGCTTAGTATGGATGGGGGTATGGGACTTCATTCATGCATTGCACAAGTAGACTTTGAGAGGGATCATGATATGTTTTTTTATGATTTTATTATTATGAGTTGACAGCATGTTTTAAACAATTTTATTTTTCTTTATATTGCACTTGTTTTAAATTGTTTTATAATGAAATGAGTTCAGTTAAGTATTCATGAGTTGAGAAGAGTCAAGGTAAGTGTTTCTTTCAGATTCTCTTTCTAGCCAATGTTTTTTTAGCATTCCAACTCGCATACTCGTACATTCAATGTACTGATGCCAGTTGGCCTGCATCGTCTTATGATGCAGACACATGTAACTAGGATCGGCATTCCGGCGCATCATTGATCCAGTGAGCAGTTCAGAGTCTGTTGGTGAACCTCCTTGCATTCCGGAGGATCCATTTCATTGTTTTATAGTTTAGTTCATTAGAATGTTGTGGGGTTTGTCCCAACATGCATCTCAGCTGTTATTAGAGGCTTCATAGACAGTCAGATGTTAGTTCTTTAGTATTTTCCTTGTCATTATTCCATGTTGAGACTTGAGTTTGCCTTAATGGCCAGTTGAATGTTCCTTTATAACATTCCAGTTTATTATATGGACTTATCTTTGTTGAGTTTAAGTCTTCCGCTGAGTTAAGTAAGCCAGACCAAGGGTTCACTTGGTGCCAGCAATGGTCTTTGAGTGCCGGCCACGTCCAGGGTGTAGGCTAGGGGCGTGACACAATGCCTTACATAATTACCATGTATACCTAATTCTTAAGGTAACCTAACCACATGTTTCATTCTTGATCAATTTTAGTCATATAGGAAACATATAACTCAATCTCAACACTACACAACCATGATCCATCATATAGGTCATAATCTTTTAATTCATATTTAGAAGCTTTACCCTAAATCAATTCATGTCTAGGTGATATAATCTAAGGCATTACATAATGAAGTTCATCATTCTTGGAGGATCACATTTAAACCCTCAATTTTCCTCTTCCATGACACAACCCTAGACTATATCAATTTCATCATAGTATCTAGGATAATCAATTATATATATATAGAATCATACTTAGATCATGCAATTACATCATAATTAACTCACATCCAATCAATTTGACCAACTTGCAAAACCATCACATAATGTAAAGATGAGCCATAGCTAGGGTTGGGGGTCTCATGGTTTCTTGAAGGAGATGAGTTAAAATCTTATAAAATCAGTCATACATTAATAAACAAACATCATTCAACCTTTAAAAGCAACTTTAAAAGAAATCCATGGAGTTGAGGCGAAACCCTAGCTAATTGAGTTTTCTAGAATTGAGTTAGAAGCTTTAGAAATGGCTCCTTGGGTGATAGCTTCCCAAGGATAAAGAACTCTCATACCTTAGGTATAGAATACTATCAAATTCTTATTGAAAATATCCTTCCTTCAAGCTTTCCTTGATCTCCTTCTTTGTTCTTCAATGGGGGTTTTAGAGAGAAATGTTTGAGAGGGAGAAGAACTTTTGATTTGATTTGGGTTTTGGAGAACAGAGGAATAAAATGAAGTGTTTCAAGGCTTAAAACTATTTATATATATATGATATAAACTAATTAAATATGACCCCACACCATAATTAATTAAAAGGAAATTACCTAATAACCCTTAATTTGGGCAGCTCCCGTCAGGGACCACGCCCACCTAGAAGATCCGTCAAGTGGACCACGGCCCATAGTGGTGCCCGTGGTCCCTTGACCAGTAGCTCCCTCAACTTGTCAAGGCTCCCAAGTGGTGAAGGCAATCCCATGAGCCGTGAAGTGGCTCGTGAAGGAGAGCCTTCCTTGGGCAGCCTTGTGAGCACATTGTCTTGCCAACCACGGGTGGCACCACGACTCGTGGTAGCCATCACAGGTTGTGAAGACCCTCGTGGTGATTATAGGCAGTGCTAGATGGAGTTTTATGCAACCTTGTCCCCCAAAATGCCAAGGCAAGACCATGAGACCTCCCACGATTCGTGGTTAAGAGCACGAGTCGTGGTGGAGGTCGTGGTTCCTAGGCAGTGGCTAGGCCTCAATGCCAAGTCTCACACATGCCTAAGGGACCTTCATGATCCCTTTCACGGACCGTGGTCAAGACCACTGGTCGTGGTCTTTTGGGCAGTGTTTGGCCAAGCTTGGGGCAGCTTTGGCCTTTGGCTTAGGCTTGCCCTTTTTGGCTTGGCTCTTGACCTTGCAACCCCAACCAAACCTTAGAAGGTCTTCTAAACTACGCCACCTAGTACGTACTTGGACGTTTAACTACTAAACCCCTTAACCTTTGACGTTAACCCCCACATTTAGGCTCTAGTTTAACCTATCATTTTTGAGTCGTTACATCACTTTAGCAGTCAGGGCTTCATGTTAGCGAGCCTAGCCAGCTCAGGCCATGTTGCTTAAGTGGCCCTGACCTTGCTTAAGCTACTTCTGCTTATGAAGCCAGTGGCTCACTTAAGAGAGGCCCTCCTTTCTTGCCTAGTCATTTTAAGGCATTAGTGGCTGCTTTTACGACACATGCATTAGTCTTAAGAGTGGACGTAATCAGTTCACACTCCAAGTTTGTAAATTCAATTGTGAGAGCAGTGGGACTCTGATTCTGGTGATTCAAAGCTTGGTCTGATTAGGCAGCTTGGGCTACGCGTTAGAGTGTTTAGGGAGCCTTCATTTGTGGTAATTTTGATGCTAAAGGGGTTATCCAACCCTTGCCTTAAGATTTTATGGTGTTCTTGTTGCATGTTGTTTGCTTCATTTTTGAGCCTCGTATTGTGTTCCATTTTGGGACACAAGTTTGGGGAGGATATTAGGACCTTTTGACGGAATCAATTTCAGAATTTTTAGTGCGGGCCCCATATTTCTTAATTTTGCTCCAATTTCGGTCCATCTTTATTTTATGTTATTTTAGTGCCTTAAGGATTATATTAACATAGTAATTATGTAATTTATAGTGTGGCAGCATTCGGAGGCTGTTTGGAGGGGAAAAGCTCTGGAGACGTGATTTGGAGCACGCGCATTCAACCTAATGGTAGAGGCTAAGGTTTTCCATTCCTTAGATTAAACTTGATTATGTGAAAGCATGTTGTTTTATGTGAATTTGGGGCGGGTACCTATTTTATCATTCTAGATTACTTTGAAACCATGCTTTAGACTTTATCCGGCATTTCAGGACTAGAAATATGTTGATGGATAATTGTAATTATCCTTACCCTGTGGTGTGCCTTAGTTGTTGTTATTACTGATTGATTTGAGAATGTTTGGCCTTAGTCTAGCTTTAGAATAGTTATTGTCATAGACTTGTGATATTGGAGTCGTTTGGCCTTAATTTTTCTCAGACGTTATTTCGGATGGCTTAGCTCCATGTAGATTAGTGTAGCGACTTGGGTCTGATAGAATGAGCCTTAGATTAGGTGTTGACTCATCCTTGTCAAACTTTTATCCATTCTCCCTCTTCCTATGGCCCCATGATTATGATTGTGATATCGGGCTTTGCTTGGTCTCTTAGGATTGGAGTTGGTTCAAGCTTGAAGTATTGTACTGATCATCTGGGACTGGACGTCTTCTATAGTGGGGTTTTTATGACGAGTTGATATTGGATTCTGCGGAAGACATTATAGTCGCAGAATTAAAGATCTGGTCATACTACTCTCTATCCTCTACTGAGTTGATTTATACTTAATCGCAGATTAAATGTATGGATATTTGATCTTCAACCACAGTCCGTGATTTGGGCTCATTATCCTCTACGGAGTTGATATCTATCTACTTGTTCTTGGTTACTTGGAGGATGTACATGATTACAGGTCCGAGCTATGTCCTCTATGGTCCTTTTTCGGAGATCTATTCACAGTTCGAGCTCTAGGCTACGCATCATTTGGTTCTAGACTCACCATGACTTGTTCTTAGTAGTTATAGCTATTATGTGTACCCATTGGGCTTATGGAGGCCCATTCAAGTTTTTACTTAAATTTGTGCACGAGTATACCTTTTGGTTTTATGGATCCCAGTTAGATATAACTAGATCTACTTACTTCATTTCTATTATTAGTACACTCGTGTGCTTTCTTTTAGCTTTCCATTCTTTTGACCTCTATTTGTGTCTCACATTTCATATTTCTTTTATCCTCTTGCTTAATCGGTCTATGATGCCTATTGAGTACATATTCTTTTGGTACTCATGCCACACTATGCATTTATTCTATGATGTAGGTTCAAGCACCAGCTACCAGCATTGATATTCGATTCTGTTGTAGCTTCAGTTCAGAGATAAGGGTTGGCACATGGCATCCTGGACTTACTTATCTCTATCTATACTTTGTTGGCTAGTCCTTTCTATTTTTAGACAAGCCTTATAGATTGGGTCCACTTTTGGGATTTGCACTTTTTTTTAATATTAGAAGCTCTTACTTGTGGCTTCCAGGTTCCCAGAGAGATCTTATTGTATTTATGTTTTGGTTTGCTTCTGCCCGTTCTTCTATTCTTGTTGTTATATTACCGTTTCCACTTTGTTTCTACCCTATTATCCATTACTTGATGTTCTGGGTTATGAATTGACTTAACTACTGGTGGGTTATAGTAGGTGGTGTCATCATTACTCAAGAAATCCGGTCATGACACTTCAATTGAAACTACTGATTGTAAGCTTACCATAGTTGGGAAGTTTATAAAGGGGAGACCAACTATCAAAGAGTTAAGAAAGTTATTTATTAGCCAATTTCAGCTACAGGGATCGGTTTAAATATCTTACTTGATTAGAGAACAGAATCATCACTATGCAACTCCTTGTGAAAGTAGAATCGCAACAATCAAAATCCATCTCCCTCTACAACTGCTATTTTTCTCTTAACTTCAACACTAAGAAGCTCTCTTTCACCGTAAATGCCATGTTTTCCCTTTCCATGGTTATTGACTAACTTGTCATCACATAAATATTACCAGTCTTTCTTCTATGTCAAAAAGTTAGTGAATTAGACGCATACCACAAATCTCTGCCATCTGTTTAAATATTGATTCAATGTTCCCCTATTAATGTAGTCAATATAGTCTTGTTCTAGATTTTACAACTGTGGCAGGTTGTTGGGATGTTGTGGTCGAATAGAAAGAAATAGTTGAAGAAGATTCATATAACTATCCTCAACTTTATTGTTGATTGATATGTCTACCATATCGCGAATAAGTAAAAGGTTGTGCTCCATAGCTAATATTATTACTAGTCTAGGAGTGACATAGTAAATGATATGTAAGAAGTGTGTCAAGTTAAACATGGACAAATAAATAGAGATGAAGATTCAATTGAACTAATTAAAGAATTTCATTGAAAGTTTTTAACTACCACCCCTTTTAACACCTATTAAGGGGAGGATTCTATATACATATATATAAAGTAATCCATTGAGGACATGAATGTAGATAGTAGGGTATGAAGGTCGTGAATAAAGATGCACGATTAGTATTTAGTAGGTAGGCAAGCATTGTCGTTGGGATAGGCTTGGCAGTAATTTAAAGCATCGCATATCATAATACTTCCTATGTCCCTAATTACTTGTCCACTTTTCCTTTTTTTACTTGTCCATTTTGACAAATCAAAGAAAGGACAATTATACATCCATATAATTCATCTTCGCATTGAGCCAACAATAATAACAAACTCAGTGCAGTACCACAACGAGGTATGAGGATGATAGAGTGTACTTAGATCTTACTCCTACCTCGTGGAGGTAGGAAGACTATTTTCGAAAGATCTACGACTCAAGTAATGCACATCAAAGTAGCTAAAAAGAAAACACAAAAGTAAAGAGGACATAGCAAATAACAGGGAATGCATAACATAGAATTTCAGAAACATAAAAAAGCATTCCGAAAACAGGAGCGATAACAATAACTAAATAAAGTGATGTTTAGTAGGAGTAACAATAATTGTACGGCATGCAACTATGAGAAAAATGCTACTACTATTGGCATATCTAAAAGTATGTTTGGAAACAAGTGAATAGAAGTATATAATTGGATATATGTCTATGTTATACAAGTTTAAGTGTCTACTTGTGCACAACCAAAGTTGGAGGGCATAAATGTGAAATGAGGCCAAGTTAAAAGTCATATTTATGTATTATGCTAATTTGATTTGATTCATAAATAGTAAATTAATAAAATTGTTCTATTTATGATTTTTTAAGGAAAAACATATAATGTACTCCCTCTATTTCATACTCATATATATCATACATTCAAATATAGAAATACATTAAAGTTATTGGTGGAATTATCCAAAGAGGATGAAAATTGTTCTATTTACGATTTTTTAAGGAAAAACAATTAATGTACTCCCTCTATTTCATACTCATATATATCATACATTCAAATATAGAAATACATTAAAGTTATTGGTGGAATTATCCAAAGAGGATGAACCCCTTTAATAGAAAAATACTAATACAATTTATACATGATTAAAATTATTCTAAATATATATATAATACATATTGGATCATGTTGAATCTCTTTAAATTCTTCCTTATCTTATTTTCTGCATAAATACATGAGTCAGACAAAGTCATTTTAAGAGAACACAATTTTAGTGAAAAACTTCATAGAAGAAATTGCTCACTTCAGTGAAAAATATTCGACCATGTTTTTTTTTCTTGCTTTTCGGGATTGGATTCATCAGACTTTTCTATTTAAATTTCTTCTCTCATGGTATCATTTTATTTTTAATATAAATAATGATTCGATACTCCCAAATGAAATCACAACAAACATTCTCTTAAGGCTTCCCACAAAGTCTCTATTGAAATGTATGTCTGTTTCGAAATCATGGCATCAACTAATATCTAGCCCTCATTTTGTCAACACCCATCTCAAATCTAA
>NW_006239209.1:633209-636271 GCF_000226075.1 Solanum tuberosum | reverse complement strand
TAAAAAGAAAACACAAAAGTAAAGAGGACATAGCAAATAACAGGGAATGCATAACATAGAATTTCAGAAACATAAAAAAGCATTCCGAAAACAGGAGCGATAACAATAACTAAATAAAGTGATGTTTAGTAGGAGTAACAATAATTGTACGGCATGCAACTATGAGAAAAATGCTACTACTATTGGCATATCTAAAAGTATGTTTGGAAACAAGTGAATAGAAGTATATAATTGGATATATGTCTATGTTATACAAGTTTAAGTGTCTACTTGTGCACAACCAAAGTCGGAGGGCATAAATGTGAAATGAGGCCAAGTTAAAAGTCATATTTATGTATTATGCTAATTTGAATTGATTCATAAATAGTAAATTAATAAAATTGTCCTTCGTATTTGTTATTTTTAAGGAGAAACAATTAATGTACTCCCTCTATTTCATACTCATATATATCATACATTCAAATATAGAATACATTAAAGCTATTGGTGGAATTATCCAAAGAGGATGAACCCCTTTAATAGAAAAATACTAATACAATTTATACATGATTAAAATTATTCTAAATATATATATAATACATATTGGATCATGTTGAATCTCTTTAAATTCTTCCTTATCTTATTTTCTGCATAAATACATGAGTCAGACAAAGTCATTTTAAGAGAACACAATTTTAGTGAAAAACTTCATAGAAGAAATTGCTCACTTCAGTGAAAAATATTCGACCATGTTTTTTTTTCTTGCTTTTCGGGATTGGATTCATCAGACTTTTCTATTTAAATTTCTTCTCTCATGGTATCATTTTATTTTTAATATAAATAATGATTCGATACTCCCAAATGAAATCACAACAAAGATTCTCTTAAGGCTTCCCACATAGTCTCTATTAAAATGTATGTCTGTTTCGAAATCATGGCATCAACTAATATCTAGCCCTCATTTTGTCAACACCCATCTCAAATCTAACGCAAATCATAGAGTTGTATTTCCAGGCAGTGAAAAAATACAAATTTTGTTCACTCCCTCACCTCTTTAACAAAGAACAACTCACTCAGGAGCTACTTCACATAGATCCACCCACTATATCATCTTTTTTTGTGGGTTCTGCCAATGGGCTGATTTTTATTTGCAATCACGAAAGGGAGATGTGTATATGGAATCCCACCATTAGCAAGTCAATGAAATTACTTAATTCTCCTTGGGGTACCTCTTTCAATACTAAATATGGTTTTGGATACGATGACTCACGTGATGATTATAAAGCTTTATTTATTGATCATTATCATGATTTTAACAATGGTGAGGTGTACAATGTGAGGATTGTCGTCACTATTTATAGTTTGAGGAATGATTCTTGGAAAACACTTCATGACCAGCTTAAGGGGATATTTCTAATAAATCATTCGGGTAAATTTGTCAATGGGATGCTTTATTGGATTGCATCCACGTGTATTGATGATGATGATGCACGCAACATCATTTCTTTTGATGTAGCAAACGAGACATGGGGAAGCTTGGAGATTCCCATTCGTGGAGAAGACCATTCTAATATCAAACTGGGAGTAGTGGGAAGTGACCTTGCTGTGCTTTATACTTGTCATATATGTGCTACTACTTCTGATGTTTGGATTTTGAAAGACTATAGAGGTAATATGTCATGGACGAAACGGTTCACCATCGAATACCCTAAATATGTTGTGCTATATATGTTTTCTTCACCCAATTTCACATTTTCTATACACCTTCGCCAGTCAAATAAGGAGGACATTATACTTTCGATTCGGGGATTAATCATATTATTTGATGGTTCAACTAAAAAACTAGAACATATTGCTGCTGTTGGGGGATACAATTCTGCAGAAACCTATGCAGAAAGCATCGTTAATCCCCTAACGATATCCGGTAAGAATTCTGCTTAGTTTTGTTGGTATGCTCTTTTTGCACTTTTTTTTCTATCAAATAGAGGACGAGACATTGAATATGTTTTTCTTGTAAGCATTTCTCCTTATTATTATACTAGTTTACAGATACGTGTGTTGCACGTAGTCCTCTATCGTCAATTATTATAGTACTGCTTGTATTCTAAAGCAATAAATCATTAACAATATACATGTTTCCAAATCATTTTTTTAAAATTATTGATGGATAAAAAATGTACAAAGATAATTTTTCATCAGAGATAGATCTCGATTTAGAAATAAGTTGATGTGGTCTACTACATCTTTCACCAATTTAGTGTGAGTGTGAGTATATATCCTTCAATCCTCGTGTAGGGAGAAGGGTTGTTCCGAATGATACTCGACTCAAGGAATGCACATTAAAGAAGTTAGAAGGAAAACATAGACGTGAAGAACACGGCAAATAACAAGGAAAGCATAGCATAGAGTAAGAAAACAAGAGTGATAACAAATATTTTCTTTATTTTCTCTTGAATTTTCTTGTTTAAATTCAGGGTTTCAATACGGCCTCATCTCACTACAAATATGCTTATTGTGAATCCACACATGGAGACACAATAACAAGAATATAGTATGCTAAGATTACTGAATTTTGATGAACTCGTAGGTGAAGTATAGTTCTACCCTTACCTCTATAACTACATCATGTTATTTATGATAAGAAGATCCACTCCTTGTTGATTATAATAAATGAGATTATTTTCTCAGTTTGTAATTTAATTTAATAAATGATATTTACACAACAATGTCAAATATGGGTCAGTTCAAGTTCTTTTCTTTTGTGCATATGCATACACTGCAGTTTTGTTTCTTTAATCTCGCGTTCTCATTCAAATTGTGAGTACTTTCATCACAATGTTTGTCACAGTAAAAAAAGATTCGACAATTAATTCACCAAAGAAGTAAAAACAAAGAAAAAAATTGTCACAAAAAGAAATTAACAGTTTAAGACAACAATTTACATCATCTAGCTTGAACTTTGAAGAAATAATATAAAACTCCGTGACTTTTATTACATGTAAAAAGTGACAACATAAAAGGAGGAATGCTTATAAGGCTACACACAATACAAGAAAATATGATTAGAGATTCATAGATATTCG
>NW_006239209.1:630778-632990 GCF_000226075.1 Solanum tuberosum | reverse complement strand
TTATGGCTGTTCAAAGTTGGCCAAAAATTCACATTTTTCCATACTTGGCCAAAATTTCCAAAACTTTAAAATTCTTTCCAAAAATGAAAATTTCCAATTCTAAGCCTCTTCAATTATTTCACATTACCGGATGTTACAGGTTGTTGTGGCATTATTATAAGCGACGTTAGTTAATGCTCCAGACAACTGAAATAAAGTAGGAACCAATACCAATTTGTGAACAAAAGTAGAAAATAATTATCGTTTGACAATATATAGATCATGCACTTCACTTACAAAAATGGCACGTGACTTTAAAAAAAATGAATCAAGGTCAAATATACCTATGTATTATTAGAAATAGTTCCAATATGTTCTTTGTTATAACTTCATCCAAATATGTCTCTCTCATTAAACTTTGACATAAATTTGTCCTTAATTTTGATGGAAGGACACATATCAAGTTTAAAATCAATTGTACGTCCCCAAATTATAAATACCTGATTTTTTAAAATACTCACCCATTTAACCCGGTATGATAATAATATTTTCATCCCCTTTTCTTTTCAATAGACAAAGCTGTAAAGCTTGTTATTCCAAATTAATTTTTGCTTTGTCTGTGTCAATTTCAATCCAATAATTCCAAAGCATAATAGTCCACGGAAAAACATAGGAGGAATATATTGAACCCATTTTTTAAGAAATACAAGATGCTCATTGAATGACCCTTTTTGATTTACACCCATTATCTCAAGTTTTGGATCGAACCCATTGATCTCGATAGCATAAATCCTTCCCTTTGTTCACTACAGAAAAACAAGGGTTATTGCGACGTTTTTTTATGCATATTACGGCGGTTTTCAACCGTCACAATGCACTATAACGACGTTTCCTGAAAATCTTGTAATCCCGTCTGTCACAAACATATTACGACGGTTTTTCGAAAATCGTCGTAACTTATATATACAACCGTCGTAATATATTTATAAAACCTCTATAATATTCCTTTGTTAATGCGACATTTTTTGTTGTATAGAGCAGCATTTTACAACTGTCGTAATTGTAGAAAAATAAATCATTTATCTATTACAACGGTTTTAAAACGCCGTAATGTTTAGTTCATGACGCCGTAAATTATTACATTTTCTAATTTTGTCAATCCATATTTACAGCCTCTTTATTTCACCCTATATATTTAAATTTCTATAATTAATAGCTTTAACAAAACATTAAAAATCATATGAGCAAAATATTCATCACATTAAACAAAAGCACTCCAAAATTACATAAAAAATACTAATGTTTTGAACTGTTATTCAAAGATCCAACTTATATCAAAATACTAAATCTTTGAAGTGTTTTCCAAAACTCCAAAATTACATCATCAAAATAGTAATTTCAAGTGTCATTCAACAAAAATATTCAAAAAAAGAATCCAAAAAATGATTTCCTTAGTCCATCATCATTGTTACTTTCATATGAAGATTTCTAATCGATAGTTGGTCTGATTGATGATTGACGAGCATCACTTTCTATATCTGATGCCTGAAAAAAATAATTAACAGGCATGTTGATGATCATACTCCGAGAATGAAATACCTATTTGCTAGAGAAATTGGTATGTAACAGTTAATGCTAACAGCCTTGATACAATTCAAGGTGACTTTTGAATTGGTATGTAGCAGTTAATGCTAACAGCCTTACTCATCTTATATTTATCCTCAAGAAGACCAGTAACAACTCACATGAGGTGTTACGACCATATACATATATCATGATTATCTTCTCAATTGCAAGTACCACATCAAAGCAATTTATGATAGATATTTATGATGGTCATACCTGTGGAGGAGGTGGAAATAGGTGAGCAAACTCTTTAGGGACATTCCCTATGTTCTTTTGATATTAGCTAAGAAGTGCACTCAATTGTGATTCCATACTCGTCATCTCTTGCTGCCACTTTGGAAGTGGAGCGCTAGTGCTAGATGAACTCACATCAACATGCTTAAATCTCCTAGATGTTTGTTTGAATGCCATAGTTGGAACAACACCCAAGCCTAACCCTCGAACACGGCCCGGGGGTTCGGGACCGAGTACTATACCAAGTGCATCATTTGGTGAAACTTCGACAATACTTTCTAACCTTTGACGATGAATTTCTTCAATTTTCTCCTATGCAAAAGAAAAACAAGCATTATACTTCCTATGTCCCTAATTACTTGTCCACTTTTCC
>NW_006239209.1:629850-630678 GCF_000226075.1 Solanum tuberosum | reverse complement strand
CACATGGAGACACAATAACAAGAATATAGTATGCTAAGATTACTGAATTTTGATGAACTCGTAGGTGAAGTATAGTTCTACCCTTACCTCTATAACTACATCATGTTATTTATGATAAGAAGATCCACTCCTTGTTGATTATAATAAATGAGATTATTTTCTCAGTTTGTAATTTAATTTAATAAATGATATTTACACAACAATGTCAAATATGGGTCAGTTCAAGTTCTTTTCTTTTGTGCATATGCATACACTGCAGTTTTGTTTCTTTAATCTCGCGTTCTCATTCAAATTGTGAGTACTTTCATCACAATGTTTGTCACAGTAAAAAAAGATTCGACAATTAATTCACCAAAGAAGTAAAAACAAAGAAAAAATTAGTCACAAAAAGAAATTAACAGTTTAAGACAACAATTTGCATCATCTAGCTTGAACTTTGAAGAAATAATATAAAACTCCGTGACTTTTATTACATGTAAAAAGTGACAACATAAAAGGAGGAATGCTTATAAGGCTACACACAATACAAGAAAATAATGATTAGAGATTCATAGATATTCGTCGGTTACTTCAATGGTTGTGTCACGCCCCGAGCCTACACCCTAGGCGGCACCGGCACTCGGAGACCATTGCTGGCCCCAAGCGAACCCTTGGCCTGGCTTTCTTAACTCAGCGGAAACTTAACTCAACAGAATAACTCAATGCCGTGCAAAGACATAAAATACTTAACTGATGAAATCTAGCCAAAAAGGCAACTCGAGTCTCAAAATAGAATATTTACATAAATACATAGATGAGAGACTCAATACTAACTGACTGACTGTCTGT
>NW_006239209.1:619977-628252 GCF_000226075.1 Solanum tuberosum | reverse complement strand
CAATCATGTCTCACAACCAACAATAATTCCAACAACAACAACTAACAACTTTAACAACAAAGCCAATCCTTTCTTGATAAGTAAAAGGGGCTAGGTGTGTGGGGGAAAGGATCACCCAACACTAAAAGCTCACATACCTTGATAGGGATCACCTCCGACGATAATCCACGTTAATCTTTGACGCAAACTTGTTGATCTCCTCTTCTTCCTCTCCTTCTTCTCTTCTTCTTCTCTTCTTCTTCTCAGCCCTAGCTTTTACTCTTTTAAAATGGGACAAAATGATCCAAGGATCAGCCCTTTACAACAATATAATCCCAAAAGAATTGGCTGGGGAAAAGACTAAAATGCCCTTAATTTTCCGGACGGATTCCCTGACAACTGCCCAACTTTCAAAGGCCATAACTCACTCCTACGAACTCGGAATTGAGCAAACTCGGTGGCGTTGGAAAGACCGTTCCACAAAATTTGCAACCATAACTGGAACTCCACCTAAATCATCTTGAGCTAGAATTTATGGCTGTTCAAAGTTGGCCAAAAATTCACATTTTTCCATACTTGGCCAAAATTTCCAAAACTTTAAAATTCTTTCCAAAAATGAAAATTTCCAATTCTAAGCCTCTTCAATTATTTCACATTACCGGATGTTACAGGTTGTTGTGGCATTATTATAAGCGACGTTAGTTAATGCTCCAGACAACTGAAATAAAGTAGGAACCAATACCAATTTGTGAACAAAAGTAGAAAATAATTATCGTTTGACAATATATAGATCATGCACTTCACTTACAAAAATGGCACGTGACTTTAAAAAAAATGAATCAAGGTCAAATATACCTATGTATTATTAGAAATAGTTCCAATATGTTCTTTGTTATAACTTCATCCAAATATGTCTCTCTCATTAAACTTTGACATAAATTTGTCCTTAATTTTGATGGAAGGACACATATCAAGTTTAAAATCAATTGTACGTCCCCAAATTATAAATACCTGATTTTTTAAAATACTCACCCATTTAACCCGGTATGATAATAATATTTTCATCCCCTTTTCTTTTCAATAGACAAAGCTGTAAAGCTTGTTATTCCAAATTAATTTTTGCTTTGTCTGTGTCAATTTCAATCCAATAATTCCAAAGCATAATAGTCCACGGAAAAACATAGGAGGAATATATTGAACCCATTTTTTAAGAAATACAAGATGCTCATTGAATGACCTTTTTCGATTTACACCCATTATCTCAAGTTTTGGATCGAACCCATTGATCTCGTTAGCATAAATCCTTCCCTTTGTTCACTACAGAAAAACAAGGGTTATTGCAACGGTTTTTTATGCATATTACGGCGGTTTTCAACCGTCACAATGCACTATAACGACGTTTCCTGAAAATCTTGTAATCCCGTCTGTCACAAACATATTACGACAGTTTTTCGAAAATCGTCGTAATTTATATATACAACCGTCGTAATATATTTATAAAACCTCTGTAATATTCCTTTGTTAATGCGACATTTTTTGTTGTATAGAGCAGCATTTTACAACTGTCGTAATTGTAGAAAAATAAATCATTTATCTATTACAACGGTTTTAAAACGCCGTAATGTTTAGTTCATGACGCCGTAAATTATTACATTTTCTAATTTTGTCAATCCATATTTACAGCCTCTTTATTTCACCCTATATATTTAAATTTCTATAATTAATAGCTTTAACAAAACATTAAAAATCATATGAGCAAAATATTCATCACATTAAACAAAAGCACTCCAAAATTACATAAAAAATACTAATGTTTTGAACTGTTATTCAAAGATCCAACTTATATCAAAATACTAAATCTTTGAAGTGTTTTCCAAAACTCCAAAATTACATCATCAAAATAGTAATTTCAAGTGTCATTCAACAAAAATATTCAAAAAAAGATCCAAAAAATGATTTCCTTAGTCCATCATCATTGTTACTTTCATATGAAGATTTCTAATCGATAGTTGGTCTGATTGATGATTGACGAGCATCACTTTCTATATCTGATGCCTGAAAAAAAATAATTAACAGGCAAGTTGATGATCATACTCCAAGAATGAAATACCTATTTGCTAGAGAAATTGGTATGTAACAGTTAATGCTAACAGCCTTGATACAATTCAAGGTGACTTTTGAATTGGTATGTAGCAGTTAATGCTAACAGCCTTACTCATCTTATATTTATCCTCAAGAAAACCAGTAACAAGTCACATGAGGTGTTATGACCATATACATATATCATTGATTATCTTCTCAATTGCAAGTACCATATCAAAGCAATTTATGATAGATATTTATGATGGTCATACCTGTGGAGGAGGTGGAAATAAGTGAGCAAACTCTTTAGGGACATTCCCTATGTTCTTTTAATATTAGCTAAGCAGTGCATTCAATTGTGATTCCATACTCGTCATCTCTTGCTGCCACTTTGGAGGTGGAGCGCTAGTGCTAGATGAACTCACATCAACATGCTTAAATCTCCTAGATGTCTGTTTGAATGCCATAGTTGGAACAACAGCCAAGCCTAACCCTCGAACACGGCCCGGGTGTTCGGGAACGAGTACTATACCAAGTGCATCATTTGGTGAAACTTCGACAATACTTTCTGGCCTTTGACGATGAATTTCTTCAATTTTCTCCTGTGCAAAAGAAAAACAAGCATAATACTGTTGTCATATACCAGCTGATGACTCTATGAACCACATATTCATTGAATGTTGTATCACTGATTTTATCTAGGTTGTCAGGAATTAAGACACTTAATATCGAACTGTTTTCACTGTACGTTAAATCTTACTATATTGCATTTCATCTCTTAGGATCACTCATCCAGCCCCAGGGATACCTAACGAGCTAATTCAACATATTCCATTACAGTCAGAACATATCAAGGGAATGTCTTGGCCTATACATCAGTAGAAGCTTGTTAAAATCATGGTTCTTCATAGCTTACCTAGGCTTATGCAATGAAGCATTTCCTCTGCTGATATCTTTGTTCCATCAGCAGAGGAACGCACATTCATGAAATATCCATACAACAACATCAACTAAGCCTCAACCCCAAGCTGATGGTATCAGCTACTATCTATTTAGACTCATCACAATGATGAACCAAAACATATACAGAAAATGCAAACGATAACATTAAGACTCTGTCACCATAACCAGAAACCTAATTAAATAGCTACTAGAGTAATCGTATATAAGAGAATACTTAACCCAATCTCTCTAGCCGCCTCACTTACATAACTTCCATCTTTTCTCTTATGAGTCTCGGTCCACACTTTTCCTCGATCAACATCTTTTCCCTTGGCCATCTGAAATTTTCAAATAGCTACTAGAGTAATCGTATATAAGAAGAAGCAAACGTTTGCTTATTCTTTTCAAGAGTGGTAGAGATATGTCATTAAAAGACTAAACATCCGAGCTTGTAATTCGATAACAAAATTATTATGTTGATGATTAGAAAAGAGAAATATATATGCAATATGAAAATTTTATATGAGTACTCAAAGAACAGACAAAATAAGAATATATACATTATAACTTTTAAGTTAGTCCAAATTCAGTAAGAAAAATTTTTAGATTCTTGAATACCTTTAAAATTACTAAATGAATATTGAAAAGCAAAGGGAATGAAGAATGCAGTACAATTGCATTACCTTTTCATATTGTGAAGATGACTTTATAAGTTACGAGTGATTTTTTTGTTCTATACACGTCTATATACGGAAGAAGAAATCAATAATGTGTAAAAAAAAAATATTTAAATAAATTAATGAATTCCTTCAATGGTATTACTTTTAATGTGCACTGATAATGTATACTAGTTAATTCTTTTATACATATAAATAAATTAATGAATTCCTTCACATGACAGAACGTTTTTAGTGTTGCATGCAATAAAGTGATTCAAGAATTAATTTAAATTGGAGGTTTGAATTACAATTGTGATATTCTTGAATTTCGTTGTTAGAAATCATATATATCTCTGAATGAACTCATGTCCCCACAAATATGCTTACTGCAAATTGATAGAAAAATAACAAGAAGAACGATGAAGAAAGCAGATTGAAATAAGCAAAAGAAGAAAAATTATTACTGCGCAACTCTCTTATCTTCACTAGCAATCAGGATAAGTTAATATATAGACTTTTATAGAAAGTTTTTTGTTACGCATAAGACCCACAAACCCACGACTACTAGGACTCCTAAGAGTCGCTACTAACTCACTAAAAATCTGCCCACTTCCTAATAATTAGGAGTTGAACATTTCAACAAAATAAAAAAGCCAACAAACATTAAATAAATGATTCCTAAACAAAATAACACTTCCAACACAAATCACCGTATAAAGAAAAAATAATGAATATAGGGTTTCCTCGTACGAGTGCATAGCCAAATTACAATTGAAATGAAATCTTAAAGAAAAATTAATGCAATTACGAAGGAATCACAAAAAGTTGGAAAATAGTACATCAGGTTCACTTTTGTTGATAAAGTATATATATACACACAAAAGAGCCTTTTTATTAAAGGCAAGGAGCGAGGGAGACACAATTACAAATCTTCAAGTACAACAAATTAGTTTTAAGTATAAAGGCGATGAGGGGCTGCTAACTCAACAATCCAACCGTATACATTATACATTAAAAGAGTTTTAAGTTTTATGTTCTAAAACTACAGAAAATAATTATAAAAAATATTTACTCAAGGTAGGTTACTTAGTAGGTCATCATAGGTATTTATGATAGATACTAATTGGTAATCTAGTGCAAATGTTAACTAACATGTCACCATAGATAAAATTTCGTTAACAGTGTAAGCAATGTGTTTACATTGTTGACATATATAAATTAAAACAGTTTCAAAATCACCAAGACAACGAAGTGCGGAACAACCACTATTGAATCTCGAGGAGAGGGATTGGGTGGCTACATGTATTTTAACAATTTAAATAAAGAAAAGGATTAAGGTTTATAGAAAATCGTTTAAACTATAATAAAACTGTAACACTTCGGTCTTAGAAAGAGCTAATTTTAGAAAGAACTAAATTAGAAAGAGACAATTTGAGATTTGTTCAAGTTAGTCTTAAATTGTGAGTTTTGGGTCAACTTCAAACGACCATAACTTTCAGCACGGATGAGTTAGGTGGCCCATAGGTATCAAATGAAAGCTCTCTGAGTCCTCTTTCCAACGCCACCGAGTTTGCTAAATTTCAAGTTTGGATGAGGGAGATATGCCTGATTGAGTTCAGCCTGTTTGATTAAGGAAATTCATCCGTTTTAAGGAGGGGTATTTTGGTCTTTTCCTGACCCCTACTAGCCTAGCTCATTTTTCTTTATCTTTTAAGGGTCTAAACTGATTGGAATCAGTTTTAGTCATTCCTAAATGCGCTTAGGGTTTTAGAGAGAGGTTCAAGAGGAGAGAAAGGAGAAGTTCAAGCGTTCGTTCAAGATTCTTGCGATCTTCGAGGAATTTCGCCAAGGATTTGATCCTTACAAGGTATGTAAGCTTTCAGAGTGATGGATTCGTTCATCCTCACACCAATCATGAGTTCCTTGATTTAATTTCGTCCATGAAATTTGTGTATTGAAGTTCTTGATGAAATTTTCTTGAAAGTTCTGTTCTTCAATCTTTATTATTGGAGTTTGATGAGTTCTTGAGGCGAGGGTTTGAGTTTGAGGGTTGTTCTTGAGGAGATTTGAGTAAGTTTTTATTTACTTATGTTGAGTAAATCTTCCGCTGAGTATTGAGTCAGGCCAAGGGTTCACTTGGGGACCAGCAATGGTTCTCGAGTGTCAGTTACGTCCAGAGTGTAGGCTCGGGACGTGACAAAAACAGAAGAACAACATTTAGTCAATGATTAATATCATTTTGATACTAAATATAACATATACAATAAGCAAAACACTGCATCGTTCATTCTAGTAAACATCAAACAAGAAATGGCAACTGTAATTAGCATCGGTGGAGACATCCAGTCATACTTATACATAGATAAAAATAGGATACAAAGGTCATTCAATAAATATCAAAATCAGAGATGTCAATGCTTCATTGTTTCGATCCATTGAATCTGAGCTCAGATTAGTCATACACATTAGCTTTGACTTACTAAAAGTTCAAGAATACCCAATAAGTTAATAAAGCACACCGATGATTTTTCACGACTATTAATTACTTTTTCTTTTGCGCAGATGCATACATAGTAAAGAACAAAAGTTTGAAGATCTACTTCTTGTTGATTGTAATAAATATGTGATTATTTACTCATTTTGTAATTTAATTTAATAGAGCCCCAATCAAACATGGGTTAGTCCAAGTCATTTTCTTTAATTTTGTGCATATGCATACATTGCAATTTTGTTTTTCCTTAATCTCATGTTCTCGTTCAAGTTGCTAGTGTTTCATCACAATGTTTGTTAGAGTGAATCAAAATTCGATAATTAATTCACAAAAGAAGTAAAAAAATAAAGAAAAAGATTGTCACAAAGAGAAATTAGCAGTCTAAGACAAAATTTTACAACATCTAGCTTGAACTTCTAAAATATAATATACTACAACATAGTATTCCATAACTTTTGTTACATGTAAATAGTGACAACATAAAAAGGAGGAATGCTTATAAGGATACATACAATACAAGAAAATGTGATTAGAGATTCATACATATTCATCGTTTACTTCAATGGTTGTTGTGGCATCCTATGTAGACAGTTGCAGAAACACCAACGCTTCCACAACAACAACATACCATTGTAGTCCCAAAAACGGAGTCTAAAAAGTGTTAACATTCTGTTTTTCGAAGACCCCTCCGAAGAAGAGTATATCAACATAGAATTTCACTCACTAGAGACTTACCGGCATTGAATTTGAGGTGGATATTGTAGTTTGGGATGATGTTGGTTGTGGCTTCTTTAGGGTTTTATATTTGAAACAAAACAATTGCATATAAGGGTTACTTTTTGAGAGTTTTTAACCAAAATTGTCCCTTATTTATTGGAATTGGTTTATTCTTATATTTTACATATTACTTTACGCATCTTTAGTCCATAGTGGAACATTTTGTTTTCAAACTAATAGAATTAACCTAATAACTTCAAAACATAATATTTAAAACAAGCTAAAACCAATTGACTCGGCCAATTTGATCCAACAAAAAAAAACTAAAGATGCTCAAGATAATATTTAAAGGACAAGATAGATATTGTGCATTTTTTCTTCACCTTCTCACCATAAAAAAAATTACCATCAGAAAGAAAGAAAATTTAGTATTAGAAAAATTAGTGTAATGACATTAATTTTGACGTTATTAGGTGCATAAATCAATTTGCTTGTTTATAATTCAATACTTCCTTATAAACAACTTTATTTATGTTCCACTATAAAATAAAGTAGGAACCAATACCAATTTGTGTAAAAAGGTTAAAATAATTAGTGTTTGACAATACATAGATCATGCAGTTCACTTCCAAAAATGACACATGGCTTGAAAAAGTTGTGCCACTTCCACCATGTTATCTATTGGATCGGTGGACAAAGTATGCGGCCAATGAAAAAGCTGATGACATTTCAATTATAAGATCACATGCTAATGATTTGAACTCTTCCACCGTATGTCTCAATAACATTATGATACACTCTCTTGGGCTCTCGAAATGAGTTACTTGGTCTGAGAATCACTATAAATTTGTGTATCAAAGATTGTTGCAACTATGTGAAGATTTTGATGAACTTTATACGAGGTTGATAATGATAATTTATGTGACCGTCAAGTTAGTGAGTCTGAGTCAAATTTAAATTTGAACTTAAGAGAATAAAATATTACTTTACTTGACCCTCCATGTATGGCTACTAAAGGACGTAGCTAGCTCTTTAAGAATGAAAGGTGGTCTAGAAAGTTATCTGAAGGTTAATACAAACTCTTCTTAGAAACAAAAAAAGGAAAATCATGTTGTTCATCCTGTATTCCTAAGATACTTAGAACAAAACTTTGAAGAACTTGGTAAGACACAATAAAGTTTAAGAACATTTTCACAACTAGAAAATTAAAACTAGTACAGAAACTAGAATCAGAAACAGATTAGAAAAAATATACGAAATATTTTTTTCTTAAAGAAGAATTGTTGTCAATCTGTGTTTAAAGAATCTTACTGATTCCAACAAACTTTGCAGAAACACGAAGTTACCAAAGTTTACTGAACCAATGAAGAACAGAAGAACATAAATTAATTCACAAATCTAAAAT
>NW_006239209.1:617869-619368 GCF_000226075.1 Solanum tuberosum | reverse complement strand
TAGTGAACATATGTCGGATATACTCGGTCAATCGGTAGATGTGATATCTTTGAACCGTCGAGCTTTGGTGTATACCTAGACAACCATATGTCACACAATTAACCCTTTACCGTTTATGGTTCTTACGGTTGTGTTCGTTTCAGCCATGAACACCTCCTGGTTTCATGAGTGTATAGAGAATAGGCTTTTGACAATAATTCTCTTTGAAGCGGCTTACACTTCACACTCACATAGGTGATTTCTAAAACTGTTATTGCGTAGATACACTATTTGGTCAAATCTGCCAAACTTAGCAAATCATTAAAAACTTTAAGCTTTATTAACTCATTAACAAGCCTTAATGTTGTATCCTTGTTCCTGATCATTGTCTTCATCATGAGAATGGATTGAGTTTATTGATAATGCCGAACTGTCAGTCACAACTTTGTTTTTCTCCTTGAATCTAGCTCTTGGGATCTCCAGTCTGCTAGATAGAGTTACTACCATGATGACTTGTCCTAAGCTGTAAACTCATTCCCTTAGATGATCTTTCAACTTTCTCCAGTTAGGCCTTTTTTTGTAAGTGGATCCGACACATTATCCTTTGACTTTACATAAATTCTGATAATTCCACTAGAGAGTAGTTTTATAACAATATCATGTCTATGTCTTATATGACGAGACATTTCGTTATACATCATGCTCCATGCCCTACCTATTGCATCTTGACTATCAAAGTTTATGCATACTGATGCCAAAGGTTTAGGCCAAAAACAATATCTATCAAGAAATTTCGGAGTCTTTCAACTTGTTCACCGGCCTTATCTAGAGCACCTAGCTCAGAGATCATTGTAGAGCTAGCAATACATATCTCTTTTTGGAAAATTTTCAAGAGACTGCTCCTCCAGCAAAAGTAAATACATATCCACTCGTGGATTTTACTTTATTTGATCCCGGTGATCCAATTTGCATCACTATATCCTTTCAATACTGTAGGATATTTGTATAATGCAAGACATAGTTTGAGTATGTTTTAAATACTCCAAAACTCTTTTCATTGTCATCCAATGAGTTTAATTGGGATTATTTGTGAACCGACTCAGTTTATTAATAGCACAGGCTACATCTGATCGCGTACACTTTTTAATATACATCATACTTCCCAATACTCTAGTATAATCCAATTGTGAGTCACTTTCTCATTCATTCTTTTGAAGTACAAAACTAACATTATTGGAGTCTTGACAATATTAAAATCCAAATATTTGAACTAGTCAAGTACCTTTTCAATGTAATGAGACCGTGACAATGCTAAACATCTTGGAGTTCTAAGGATTCTTATACCTAAGATCTCATCATCAACTCCAAGATCTTTCATATCAAACTTATTTTTTAGCATACGTTTAGTAGCATTTATGTCATTAGTGTCTATTGATGATCAACATATCACCAATATACAAACAAACAATGACCTTGTGATTTTAATGTAAACACATTTATCACTTTCATCATTCTTAAAT